>NC_059159.1:14408083-14696271 GCF_019923935.1 Bubalus bubalis | reverse complement strand
AAAGCAGAGGATATTTTTCATGCAGTCTAGAGAAGCACTGCTTGCCCAGAAACATGTCCATCCTCTGATCAGCTGAGTTTTATGAACTTGAAATTGCTCCAGGAGAGCTGCATGAATAACAGTGAACGTGGGACACCTCAGCAGCAAGGATCTCAGGGACCCGGCCATGATGGGGCCCCACCTGCCCACAAGACCCCCTTCTTTCTAGTGGAGCCCCAGCAGCTTTGGGCAGCTCGGGGCTGTTTCCAGAAAAGGCTCCCTGCACGAATGCTCCTGATTTAAATCTGCTGTGTCTCGCTCCTGGTTAGTTAGAGCTCATTTTCAAGACCGCTTCTGCCTGTGGTGCTTGGTTTTACTGGCAGCTGTCTTTGCAGTTCTGCTGTCCTGGGGCTGGCCTGATGGCGCTCAGCGGGGCATGGCACTGGGGAGGGGTAGCTGGGGACAGAAGCTGGGTTTGACTCGAGGCCTGGATCAGAACCCCGGCGATCCCAATCAAGGAAAGCCTCTTAAGCACTCCTGATCTCAATCCTCTCAGGTCTACAAACGGGGCCTTTATGTCAGGGGACGTGATGAAAGGACAAGCTTCCTTGTGGTGTCACATGGGTCCACACGAGGCTCAGCACTGATGGGGGGATGAAATGCTACACAGAGGGCCGATCAATAGCACTCACCGGAAAACACAATCCACAGATTGCCGAATCCAAACACATTTTAACAAACAGTAGAAAGGTGAAAGGAAAACAGCACAGATACAGGTTAGATTGCATACAGCAGGTGAGATTCTCCAGTAATTAAAATATAAACATTTTCATTAAATCTCCTGGACACATCAGAATCATCACAGTCAAAGAATGTTCTGGAATATATGATCCAACTCCCCCCATCTATTGTGTGTCTACCACAAGTGTGAGTTACAAGCATCAGGGCAGCATCATAACAAAGCAAACACCTAAGAAGAGCCTGTGTCTTATGTCTGTATTCAGGTGCTGGGAGGGTGGCTCCATCATTTTACTACTCATTCCATGCAAACAGGTTAAAGATGTGAGATGCAGACTCTAATCAGCATGTTTCAGTCTGATAACAATAATATAATTTAAATTTGTCATCTGAAGCAGTCATTATTAAGGTGTGTGGGAATGTAAAAGGTCCCAGCTTATTCAGTCTAGGCATCTAAAGGGAAAAAAATCAACTTCATCAACCGGCTCAAAAATTGGGAATATTTACAAAATCAGACAACTCCGCGGCAGATGCAGTATCTTCTACAAAGAAAGACATTTACTAAGAAAATCAATGGTGTATTATTTAGGGAAAATACATTTCAAAACACTTTAGGAGCACCCTCTTGGCTGCAAAATCAATCATCTAATTATAAATAATTCTGACACTGTGATTAAACAGATAGACCCCCGAAGGACCTCAGCCTGACCCACATATTGCTATTTGTGGCTGTAAGTTGGAGAAGGATCTTTCTGGATGGTGATTCTTTTCACAGAGCATTTTACTGTGCAGCCTGCCCTGCTGATCTGAATCAGGGATGCTTCCTGGGTAATCAATACTGTGCAGCCTGAAGGCTGGTGGCCGATAGCACTGAGCAGAGGTGGGGATTCATGGTCTGCAGGGGATGAAACCAGGAAACATTCCCTGAAATCCTGTGGCCAGGAAATGCTTCCATGGAAGCTCACTCAACCTTGGGTCTGCTGCTAAGTCACTTCAGTCGTGTCTGACTCTGTGCGACCCCATAGACGTTAGCCCACCAGGCTCTCCCGTCCCTGGGATTCTCCAGGCAAGAACACTGGAGTGGGTTGCCATTTCCTTCTCCAACGCATGAAAGGGAAAAGTGAAAGTGAAGTCGCTCAGTTGTGTCCGACTCTTCGCGATCCCATGGACTGCAGCCTACCAGGCTCCTCTGTCCATGGGATTCTCCAGGCAAGAGTACTGGAGTGGGTGGCCATTGCCTTCTCCAACCTTGGGTCTACTACACAACAAAGCTGCTTCTCAAGGGCTGGAGGGAGAAGGAGGTTCCCCGGGGTTGGGTTAGTAAATTCATATAGCCCCTTACCCTTCTTTGCCAATTTCTCCAACCTTCAGGGCTTCAACAAGAGGCTCTTTACCTAGTTTGGTCAAATTCATTTTGGTCTCGAGAGTCATCAGAAAGGACCCGTTGTAGGACATTTCCAAATCGATCCAGAGTCCTGGAAAAAGGGTTAAAAAAAAAAAAAGGTTTCTTTCCCCCAGAAAAACATGACTATGAATAACAGTATTAAAAGTTATATTTTAAAGTATCTAAGTAGGTATCACATTGCAAGTCTATATATATTGCCTGTACTACCAAGGCATGTGAGAGGAGACTGTGAAATGAGAAGTTTCTAGAAATAGTTCAAGCATCTGGAAAATTGCCAGCATTTCAACACCCATTACAATGATCAGAGTGACCTCAGCACCCGTTGTTAGAGATAGAAGAGTCCGGTCCTCTGGGTTCTTCTTACACTTAGTAAGAAACACACCCCCCAGGAGGAGACAGCTTGTCTCAGGACAAAGGCGGGACGACGTCTGCTGATTCTCAGTGGGTTAGAGGCAGAGGAGAGGCACAGAGACTTCACAGCAGGTTGGGCTCTTTAAAGACACAAGTGAGAACCACTGTCTTTCTTGAAATTCTCCCCTCTTAGGGTGGGTGTGGGGAGGGGCACAGAAAATAGTTCAGGTTTAGCTTGGTATGATAAGGATGGTGACAAGACCTTTTACAACCCTTTTCTTTCTGGAAACTGTGTAGTAATGGCAGCAAAAGTATTTATGTTCCAGCCCCAGGATTATCCAGATAAAGCTGGGTAACCACTTTGTACACCTTTGCTTTAAAACTGGTCATGTTAATGACAACATATCTTAGAGGCTTTGGGCTTTGTGGAATTTCACTGGGAAGGCCCATCAGAAGTGGCCACTGACCAGATGTCTAAAATGCAAACAGAGGTCATCTCATGACCTTCTACCCAGGGTCCTAGAATTCAGCAGGCAGGACAGACCACACTGTGATTTTGACACTCCAAGCGCCACAGCACCTCATGGACTTCCCGTCAAAATGTGGTCCTTCAAGTGGGTGTTTAGATGTTAATAAACTTATACTCATAAGATAAATATCTGAAAGGAAGCAGGAAATTAATTGAATATCATGTTCACACACAGCCACATTTTCAAGTAATTACAGTAAATAACCTATTCCCTGTTTGGCCACCAAGCATTAACGGTACAACTCCTCACTAAAGGCAGAATAATTTCCATTTTGCTTTCACCAAACTCCTTTTTATCATAATTGAAGGTAATTATTTTCCATGAATGACCTGGTCTAATTGATATGCAGATCAGCTGTGAATGTCTTTGCAGCAACTCACAAAACTGCTCTATTTCTTGCTTATGTTAAACACTTAAAAATCATTAATTAGCTTGCTTTCCAAAGGCACTGTTACTGAAAATAAGGGCACACCTGCTCTAATAAAGATATTTAGTCATTCATCACTTCCAAAAGAAAGGGGATTAGGGTAAAAGGCTTGATATTAATAGATTTTTTAAGCTCAATATAAATAGAACATCAATAAAGAAGATATATCTTTAAAAAAAAAGAAGTTATTTGTTTTTATGTATCTCCAGCTTTATTTAACTTGAGAATCAATAGACTCAAACTACCTGCGTGCTGTCTGTATTCATACATCATTTCCTTTGAAAACCCTACTCAGGTTTCCAATAAATATTACTAGTTTGGATTCCTTTTGAAGGTTGTCATATTTATATACATATACACACACACACACACACACACACTTTTTTTTAGTGCTAATAAGTTTTAAAATTCCAGAGTCATACATAACTTTCCATTTGTACTTATCCTTAGCTTCCCTCTTTATCTTTTAAAATTAATTTATTTAATTGGAATACAATTGCTTAACAATGGTGTGTTAGTTTCTGCTGTACAACAACATGAGTCAGCTAAGGCTGTCATATTAAAAGAACCAGAATTTTACTTGTTATAAAGTGGAAGCGTTCGTCTGTCTTTTAAATAAGGGGATATGGATAAAGGTTTGGTAAACAGCTGCACACACCCTGGTCATCGGGACACTCCACCCAGTTACCTGTGGTCGGGCCCCTCTGAGCTGAGGCTGGAAAGAGGGGAGAAGAGTACGTGGAGCCCAGTCACATGGACCAGGGCTTGGGTTCCCCTGGAAATTTCTCGACCTCTGGGCACCAGCCTCCTCTTCTGTACCAGGGAGATGACGCTGCTTACACAGCCTGCGCCTGGTGCATCCTGGCAGGGCTCTTCCCTTTCTGTGCCATCGCCAGCCCACGTCCTTCCACGACTCTGGGCTGCAGCCTAGCTTGCTGTTGGTGCTGTGGCTCTTGGGAACCAGACCAGAGGAGGCCAAGGGGCCAGAGGGAAGAGGCTGCACCAGGCAGCCAGACAGCCCTGTCTGGCTGGGAAGTGGGGGGTGGTACATGGACATCTGACCAAGCTTCTGCATAGGGGGTGGAGCCCATCTTTGTATCACTATATATGTCCCATGACGGTTGGATGGCATCACCAATTCAATAATGGACACGAACTTGGGCAAACTCCGGGAAACAGCGAGGGACAGGGAAGCCTGGTGTGCTGTAGTCCAGGGGCTCAAAAGAGTTGGACACGACTGAGCGACTGAACAAAGTATGTCCCATGAGACCCACCCACGGGGGCCCTGCTCAGTCCTCGTTCTCAGTGAAGATGTAGAGTCAAGAATGGTTTGAGAATCTTTAAATACAGATATAAAGTACAAACACTCAAATTATCCTAATATGGCATGCTTGCATTCAGATGAGGATGAGATGACTATTTGAACATTAGATGCAAAGAAAAAACATGTTTCTGTGACAATGATTCAGCAGCAAAAGTCACCCTGAAAACCTTGGAGCACATACACCTGGAGCCAAGACCACCTGGTTACATAAAGAGTGAGTCAGGAGTTCCCACCTTGCAGAGCTGAAGGATGAAATCAACAGTTACCAGAAAGGGACAAATGTAGCAACACTGTGAAGTGGGGACACAATCTGTGTCCTGAGTGGCACCCTGACCCTAATGGGCTGCACATTCCCCACCTGGGTGAGCGCAGGAACGGTTTCTTCTGGGCTCTTGACAAAAATTAAGACTTCCTTGTGAGGCATTTCATTTAAAATGTGACTTCCAGACTCCCTTGGTGGTACCGTGGGTAAGAATCCCCCTGCCAGTGCAGGGGACACAGGTTTGATCCCTGATCTGGGAGATTACCATATGCCGCAGAGCAATCAGCCGGTGCCTTAGAGCCAGGGAACCGCAAGTACTGAGCCCACACTCCCCAGAGCCTATGCTCCCCAACAAGAGAAGCCTGTGCACCAAGACTCGAGTAGCCCCCGTTTGCCACAATTAGAGAGAAAACCCATGTGCAGCAATGAAGACCCAGCACAGCCAAAAAAAGTAAATAATAACAATAAATAAATAATTTTAAAAATTCTGCTTAGTATAACCACCTGGTCTTGGTAGCCCTCAAGGACAAAAACCAGAAGTTAAGGAGCAGGACAATTTTTTAAGTCTTTAAACAGGAGTAAGGTGGGCTTCCCCTTGGCTCAGTAGTAAAGAATCCAGCTGCAGTGCAGGAGACACAGGAGAGGTGGGTTCGATCCCTGGGTGGGGAAGATCCCCTGGAGGAGGGGCATGGCAACCCACTCCAGTATTCTTGCCTGGAGAATCCCATGGACAGAGGAGCCTGGCGGGCTACAGTCTGTGAGGTTGCACAGGGTCAGACACGACTGAGCACAGCACAGGGCAGTCATTCTGAGAGGCTCTCTGGAAAGGGTGTGAACGCAAAGGGTCTTGTCTTAGTCTCTCAGGCTGTGTAACAAAATACCACAAACTGCGTGGCTGAAAAAACAGATACTTATTTGGCACAGTTTTGGAGGCTGGAAGCCCAAGATCAAGGTGCCAGCCGATCCAGTCCTCGTGAGGGCTCTCTTCCTGGCCTGCAGACAGCCACCTTCACCTGTGTCCTCCTGTGGCCTACAGCGAGTTAGCTCTCTGGTCTCTTCTCATGGGGCACTAATCCCATCGTGACGTCATCTAAACCCAATCACCCCAAAGGCCCTGTCTCTACCGTCTCATTGCAGGTAGGGCCTCAACAGATGGATCTGGGAGGGACCCAAACATTCAGTCCATGAGGTCTCTACCACACGAGGGGTCTTCATGTTGGGAGGCCGTCCAGGGGTGAAGGGTGGCACCTGATTACCAGCAAGTCCCCGTCGGCCTTTCACTGGTGACAGGGGAAGCACAACTGATAATGAACATGACAAACTTCAGTCGGGCTTCACACAAGGGCCTGAAGAGCGCCGAAGGCTCTCTTTCTGTTTCTCTTCAACTTCGCAAGGGAAGGATCAGTTCCCACCACCACTGCTATCCAGAGGGAGACCGCAGCAAAAGTTACTACTCACTTTTACTGCGGCAAAAGTGAGTAGTAGTGTAACTCCACCCCAAAGTGTTTATTGAGTTCTTCTTTCTTTGAACACAGCTGCGGTCTTTTCTCCCCTCCTGGCCGCCCTGGGTCTTAGCCGCAGCACTTGGGATCTTTGCCACGTCATGCGGGATCTTTCTTGTTGCAGCGCACGGGCTCTCTGGTTGTGACGCTGGGGCTCAGTAGTTGCGGGGCGCAGGCTTAGCTGTTCCACGGCGCGTAGGATCTTAGTTCTCCGATCAGGGATCAAACCCATGTCCCCTGCATTGCAAGGTGGATTCTTAATCACTGGACCACCAGGAAAGTCCTATTTATTGAGTTCTTGACACAAGCCATCAGACCTCAAGACTTTGAGCCAAACCCCTATCGTCAGAAAGTTGATGCCTGAAGAGTAACAACAGCCTGGGCCGTGGGGAGCAGAGCAGGCTGATGCCACCACAGGCAGGACACGCACCCTGGTGCCTGGCACCCGAGACAAGTACAACAGAGCTTCTTCCGCCTTCTCCCTGGTGGTTGATTTAATAGATTCTACTAGGGCTTCCTTGGTGGCTCAGTGGTAAAGAATCTGTCTGTTAGGCAGGAGATGGGCTCAATCCCTGGGTCAGAAGATCCCCTGGAGAAGCGCATGACAACCCACTGCAATATTCTTGCCTGGAGAATCCCATGGACAGAGGAACCGGGCGGGCTACAGTCCATGGAGTTGCAAAGAGTCGGACACACTAAGGTGACTGAGCACAAAGGCATTAGGACTAAGAAGCAGTCTTACCATGCTGGCAAAAATCCAGTACTTTCACTCAGCAATTCACTACTGTGTTTACTATTAAAATAACCAAGGGGCCTCAGTCTCACTGGAGCAGGTTTAAGGGGCAGGGGCAGCTCAGGAGGCAAGAGGCTCTGCAAGCCTTGCTCACTGAGCCCAGCTCATGTTACCTGCTCCTTCACTTCCCTCTACCTGTAACCATGGCTGATTTGCTCTCTGAAAGCCAACGTCTGGCATCCAAAGAACAAAAGCTCTCAGAATGGAAGATGTAGTCACGTGTTATCAAGAACGGATGTTTGAGTTATTCAGCTCTTAGACAAGCACGTCGGTGACTGTTCTGTTCCTGGCAAACAGACCAGTGCCATGTTGCTCCCTCGGATAACGCAGGAAACTAGTATTGTTCCTCGTACTTGGGTGTGTCCTTTAGGACAGATGTCATCTTTGGTTCTTTCGACCTGTAACTGTTCTTGGAATGGCTCTGCCTTTCAATGTCGACACAGTCCCAAATCAGAGTCTCTCCTCCCCACCTCACCCAAGACCTGCAAATGAGTACATTTTTCTCCTTTCTGCAGAAAATATATTTTTTCTTTCTGCAACACCATCTGGCCAGACAGTGTATGTGCCATTCTTGTGCTGAGCCCACAGTCTGGCCTCGTCACTGTGGTTAGCCCTGGGCAGCTGCTCTCTTGATGAGGGTGTAGCCGACGGAACGGGAAGCTCATCAGACTGACTCTGGTTGCACTCAGCTCACAGCACTAATAAAGGCACCAGGCACCATAAATCAAGGTCCAGAAGACAGTGTAGATGGCGGACCTGCCAGTCACGACTATGGGCATCTCTGGAGACAGACCAGCCTCCCATTCCTGTGGGACACGGTCATCTTTCCAGAGAATCCGAGCTCTTTAGTGGAAACCTGGGTTGCTGGTTGGGTATCTTGAAACAGGAAAAACCAGTATCACACGGCACTCTTTCCATCCACTCAGTGACCATCTGCAGACTTAACTCCATGTCGCAAACATCCTGAAGACTAAATGAATTAATCTGAACCTGAGGGGGTCATAGTCCATGTCCCTGGTTCATCCTGACACTGCTGATGCCCCCGCAGGCACTGCTCTAAGACCTCTGGTTCCAGGTGTGGAAGATAAAAGCCTGGCCGACAGCCGAGGGTCCCCACTGCACCCCTTCGGGAAGATTTTCCTGATCAGGCTTTGCAGCAGCGAACACCAGCAGCTTCCTGTGTGTCACCTGTGCTGAGGGTAATGCAAAGCGTTTCATCCCCACCACGACCAACAAAGGAGACGCTCCTGCCCTCAGCACTCTGTGGATGAGGAAACCGAGGTGCTGGGTGCTCAGTAACCTCCTGAGGCCTCACTGTGGGATCACAAAGGAGCAGGGCCTGAAGGCAGGTGGCCTGGCCCAGAGCCGGCACTCACACGAACCTCTGGCCTGGAAGCTGTGGAGCAGGATGAAGGTGAGGCTGCTGAGTGGCCTCTGGCATGTCACCCCCTCTCTGAGCTTTGGCTTGTGCATCTAAACAGCACGGGGTCCTGCTAGGGAACCTCCAATTGCCTTCTCAAGTTTAAACAGTCAATCTAACCAATTCTTTAAGGGTTGGAAAAAGGAGCTATACATTTTCCATGAATTTTTTTGGTTTAAACTTTTTACTTTCTTCTGGGGTACAGCCAATTAACAATGCTGTGATAGCTTCAGGTGAACAGCTGCGAAGGGACTCAGTCATACATAAACAGGTATCCATTCTGCTCCAAATGCCCCTCCCAACCAGGCTGCCACATAACATCGAGCAGAGTTCCCTGTGCTATATCGTAGGTCCTTGTTGGTTATCCATCATTTTAAATTAATTTTTATCCATAAGAAAAAAAGCTCAGGAGAGAATGGACCGAGAATGTACCAAATGTAGCAGGAACAGTCACCTGGTTATCTCTGAGTGGTAGGATGAAGGGTTATGTTTTCCTTTTTCCTTTTCTAAATATTCCAGCTTTCCCCACTTTGGGTATTCGTTGGATGAATGAAGGTGTAAACATTACCCTAACAGAGTTAATAAAACCACCAGAAAGAGCCTGGCCTGGTGGCCCTCCAAGGTCAGGCCCCAGGGAGAGCAGCCGGTGGGGACGAGGGGTGGGAGGGGGAGGCTGTGTGGCCTGCAGGAAGGAAGGAGACCAGTCCCTGCCCCATGTGAGGTGTGTGGGGGCGGGCAGGGATCAGAGAAAGGAGGCCCACAGCCAATTTCTAAGGGACGGCCTCTCTCCACCTCCTGCCACCCGCTACTGGTGGGAAGTGAAGGTGCCCCAGGAAGTAAGGGTCCTTTTCCCTTATTTGCTGCACGAGAACCCGGCTGTGTGTCCTGGAGCCAGGATAGGTCAGTGGTGGCAGATGACTCTAGGGAAGTCCCTAGAGTCAGTTTTAACAAGTCACTCCTGATTTTAATTTCCCCCAAAGCAAAGGCTTCTCTTAGAGCAATGGAACCCAAGCCACACCGTCCCTTCACGGTCATTTCTGTTTTACTATCACATGCATCCTTTGCAGAATTGGAAAAACCTAATTTGATCAAACTTTTAAAACCCACAGGCTTTGTCTTTATCACTCCTTTCTTTAGTAACATTTCCTCCCTTGTTACGTAACCAGGCAGATCTCTACAATTTGCCCCGAAAGGAGTTAAGTAAGCCTCAGATGGATTAAAAACTGGCAAAGCTTTGATCTGTATAATAAAATGTCTGGCTGCAGCTCTGGCTCCAGAGGAACAGGAAAGAGACTTGAGACTGAGGCATTTAGTGTATTTCACTCAAAGCCTTACAAAGCTGCCCTGAGAGGCTGCAGAGTTCACAGCCACTGGGACGCTTCTTAAATGCTTCAAAGCCCAGCTCTGGCCCTGCCCCCCTCTCTGGAAATTTCTACTAATTCAACAAAGGACAGTCCTGAGATAACAGACTGCAAATGCATTAGAAAACAGAGCATGCACACGTATTATTATATTTACTTTCTTTAAGCCCAACTCTCAGGAGGTTTATGTTAGCTGATCATTTACCAGCTCATTACCAGCCAATTCCTAACGAAGCAAAGGGCAACCCAGAGCCTGCTAGAGCCAGAGGAAGGCAGGCCACCCTGGAATGCCGACGGGGCCGAGATCCGGGCTCCGCACCTGACATGTAGATAATGCAGCTTTTAAAATTTCACTTGAGGTTGACAGAACTCTAGTAAGGCCATTTGTAAAGAAACAATCCTTTCCAGCTTTACTCTTGGTGAACCAGAAATTAACGAAACCTAGGAACACTCAGCTTCATCAAAGTGTAGACACGATTAAGTGGTCACAGGTGATCTCAACATGCTATTAGATGGACCTCTGGATTTGCAAATATTTCTCTGCTCTTTCTCTGAAATCGATGAGATGCTAAGAACTAGGAAATATGAGCTTCACTGTCAGATGAAATACTTGTTAGAGCTGCTAACTGTAGAGCTGGAAAAAAAAAAACTCTTTGTATTTACATCAAATGTATACAACACAGAATTGATTTCACTAAATATGTTCAGGAGCCATCTGATGGAGCCTTACAGAGATAAAAGTAGATGGCAGAGTTTATAAATTTTACAAAACATTTACTTCAAAACAAACATCACTCTCTTGAGAAGTTGTAATTATTTTCTCTCTTACTTTGTTCCCAAGCTTTTTGAGGAATAGTGTAAATCTAGTTTAAGTGGAAAGAGGCTCTGGGCTTCCCTGGTAGTCTAGTGGTTAAGAATCCACCTGCCAATGCAGGGGACACAGGTTCCGTCCCTGGTCCAGGAAGATGCCATGTGCCTCGGGGCAACTCAGCTGGTGCGCCACAACTGCTGAGCCCGCGCAGTGCAATCACTGAAGCCTGGCGCCTTAGAGCCCGCACTCCGCAGGGAGAGAAGCCACGACAGTGTGGGAGGCGGGGGGGCACTCCGCAGGGAGAGAAGCCACGACAGTGTGGGAGGCGGGCGGGCACTCCGCAGGGAGAGAAGCCACGACAGTGGGAGGCGGGCGGGCACTCCGCAAGGAGAGAAGCCACGACAGTGGGAGGCAGGCGGGCCTGAAGCACAGCCAGTGCCTCTCACCCTGGCAAGGGCAATGGCCGTGCACAGCCTGGTCACACGAAAGCTCAGGTCCCGGTAACTGGCATGTGGGCATCTCTGGGCTGGAGGAGGATCTTTAGGGATCCAGAAGACTAGAAGGAGGACTAGGAGGGGAAGTGCAGATATACTCCCCCTCATTTTAAGGCTGTGACCGTTAAGAGCAGAAGACACACAACATGAAATACGGTTAAAAACGCCTCCCCTAAAGTAAAAGTCGCTCAGTTGTGTCTGACTCTTTGAGACCCCATGGACTATACCCGCCAGGTTCCTCTGTCCATGGAACTCTCCAGGCAAGAATACTGGAGTTGGCTGCCATTCCCTTCTTCAGGGGATCTTCTTGACCCAGGGATCAAACCCACTGCAGGCAGATTCTGCACCAGGGAAGCCCAAAAACAAAAACAGGGAGGCCTCCAACTCTCACCAAACGCAAAGCCTTGGTTTTCAATCTGCAGTGCTGGCAACATTTTGACATTCATATAATCGCTCAGTTCCTCTCTAGAGCCAGCTAAGAGTTACCTTGGTGGTCAACGTAAGGCTTGAAGGCCTGAAGGATTTTTGGCACAGCCACCCCCATGTCAAGTTCAGTCAGAGTTAGCTCATTCATGAAGTACGGGAGCTGGAGGAGAGAAGGGAAAATGAAGGAGACGTCAGTAGCCTGGTTAATGTTAGAAGTCAACAGTGTCTCAGAAGGAACGATGGGGTGGGGGGAACACATTTATTTAGCCAAAATTTATTAAGTACACACCACATATGAGGCATGTTACAGACAGAGCCCTGGACGAGTCAGGCAAGGTCCTTGCTCTCATGGGGTTTAGGTTGAAGGGGCAGAGACAGAAAAGTAGACAGCCTAACTTCAGAGACTGATTGGGCTACAGAGAAAGCAAGGTGGGTGATGGGGAGGAGGGAGGCTGGGGAGTTCTGGATAAGGCCAGCGAAGGCTTCTCTGAGGGTGCTGAGTTGCCAGAGGCCAGACTGTGGAGAAGGACTCAGTCACGCTGGTCAGGTTAATAATGCCCAGGGCTGGCTGAAGTCTGGGAAAATGGACCTCTGAAAGGACTAGTGGGGAAGACAGGAAGTCACTAGAACATTTCCTATAGGCCAACTCACAACATATATTAAAATTCTTCAAAAAAAAAAAAAAAAATCACGTCCTTTGACCCCTGTGCTAGACTTTTTCCCTTTGCCCCCATGGATTTGAGTTCCTCTCTACAGCCCAGGAGGCCGGTCTGCAGGAACCGCATGGGTGACCTCTCTTGCCTTCTGACTTCTGGTTGAGCTTGGCCAGTGGGACCCAGAGTGGGCAGGGGGCTGGGAGGTCCCGGGAGAGAAGTGCTGTCCGGCACTTGTCCCCTCCCTTTGCTCGGGGCCACAGCTCCTGCCAGACAGGCAGCACCTTCGCACAGCCACCCTGCCTGAGTTTGGGTAACCGCCCCCTGCCAGCCCTGGGGTACTGCACCAGGACTTCTGGTTTCTCTGCATCAGTCCACACCTTCCTCAATCCTCCCTTTATTAAACTCTGCCCCGGCCTGTTCCATCTGAATGTGTCCTGTGTTCCCACTGGGACCCTGCCTGAGACAGCTGTCAGTAAGAATGTACTCTAAACGAACTAATGTAAGAGTGCTGGTACCATGCTTACAAATTCCTACTTCACCTCAGGAGCACAAAAATTAATTCTATGCTTCCTCCACCTGGATTTATATATGTGTATGTATATTTTAAACAATATAGTTTAGGCAGTCCATTCCTAAAAATGTGTAAGACATAAATTAGGAATCTACCTTAATTTCTTCCCCAATGGACTACTCAGGCGTCTTAACCTATTTCTAAATCTTTCCCTACTGACCTGCAAAGCCACCTTTCAATATGAGATTCCCACCTCACTGGAGTCTGTATTGAGCACTGTTTCCTACCAGTATCAAAGTGCTTTTATCACTGTAGCTTTAAAATACATATTTAAATCTGGCAAGTCCCTCTCTTTTCTTTTCCCCAGAATTTTCTTAGTCTTATAAGTACTGCTCCAGTTAAACATTAGAATAATTTTGTAAAATTTAGAATATAATTAAGAGTTAAAAAAAAAAATTGAACATATGCTGAACATTTCCCATAAAATGAGAAGCATTGAGCCAAGCATGAATTTCGTGCCTATTTGGGCTGGACCTCTTTAGCTGTCTCTCTGCAGAGAAACTCAAAACATTTTCAGGATTCGCCAGTCACAGAATGCCATCTCTGATTTTTTGTGGGGATGGAGGGGTTAAATAGGTTATGATGTCTGAGATGGACAAAACGTGACTAGAGACAGTATTCAAATGTGTGTTCTGAATTGGTGGTTGCTTTATTTGGAAAACCATTTTTCCAAAGCATCAATGTTACATGGTTCTTGGCCTCCCAATCAGCCTACAGAAATGCTACTTAGCCAAGAATGTAGCCAAAATCTGGCACCCTTGCCCCAGTCCTTTGTGTCTATTATTGTCATCCTAACACCCAGTGTTTCTGGAGCAGGTCAGGTTTCTATGGGAACAGGAGTCGACACTGAGACAGGGAGTGAATTGCAGACAGAGAACACGGTGTCCCTCCCTGTGCCCCGTCCAGACTCCCACCCACCTCCATCCTGGTTCCCTGGAGTCCCCAGAGGGCAGAGGAAGGGCCTGAGATGAAAGCGGGAACTGAAGGAAACAGAAAGGCTTGGTGCGGTGGTGGGTGCCAATTACCAGTAAGCAGGAGAGGGATGGAGATCAGCCGGGCATCTCTCCTACCTACTCACCTGAGTGCCCAACTCCAAGATTCTACAACATTTCTAACCAACCCTCCACCCCTGCCTTGCTCAGACCTATGATCTGAATCCAAACTCTCAGGACCAGGCCCAAGAGCAGCTTCCTTCCTGCACTGCAGGGGGTTGGGGGGGCAAGGAAAGGTCACTCCCCCAACAGAGACTCTCTTCTTCCCACCCAAGGAAACCCACTGTGTGCTCTTTACCCTTCACGTAAACCCAGCTGGGGACCAGGCGCTCTCCAGGTTGCTGGGGGGTGAGTCGGAAACCATTGCAATAACTGAGCAGCATCTGCGGACCTCGGCACAGAGGCCATAACTACCAAGGGCTCGAAGGTGGTGCCCGAGCAGCCGGCCGAGCCCAGGATGTACCTGCTGTCGGGACAGAAACTCAGCTTGTTTTAAACCCATCACCGGGCACCAGCTACACACACAGGGCTGCTCTTTCATGACGTGAGTCATAATCGTGGGTGAAGGTGACAACCTGAGACTGTAGCCAGCCAAGGGCTGTTCGTGTGCCAGGCCCTCAAGGAGACCAGGAGATGTGAAGATCTCTGTCCCGGGGGCAGCTGGGGACCCTCCAGCCATTCTGGCTCCTGACTGGTCATTCACTAACACTCAGCACTGGGTTTACGGAACGGCCCTGCCTAGGGAGACTTGGCTATTTGCTGATAGTAGGAGTTCTCCTGGCAGGGGTGGTGGCAGGTTCAGAAGTGGGGTGACACCCTGCTGCCTTCAGGTGGGGGTGGGGGGGTAGGAGGTGCTGAGGCTGGCAGTGCAGGGAGGACAGCCTCTGCCTCTGAACTGCTGGTGCTGCTGGATCAGGGCCACTTTCTCCTCCCTAACCTCCCAGCACTCTGACCTCAGAAAACAGGAGGAGGTTTAAGTTCGTGTCCTGCAAAATAGCCCACATGGCCAGCCAGCAAAGGGAGAAGATGAAAATGAGAGACTTTTCTCAACCTCTTTTGGCTTAAGGGACCCCACAGTTCTCCACCTGGGGTGGACTCCCAGCACACAGCACTCTGATGCCCTGTGCCAGTCTGTTCTGGAACGTCTGTAAGGGGAGAGCGGTGTCCCTCATCATCATGACCTGTGGCCCTCCTGCTCAGGGAAGCACCCACGACAGTCTCTGGGAGAAGAGCGGTACCAGCCCTGCCCTGCACCTCCACCCAGAACTCAAGCCCTCCATGGTTTCCCAGAAAGCAGAGGAGGCTGAGTAAGCTCCAGGGTGGCTGCTGGCCTGTCTACTCCAAACTGCTTCCCCAGGGACCTGGCCAGCAGAGCAGGCAACCCTCAACTCTCCCGGAGAACACAAACAGGCTGACCCTTGTCCACAGAGCCCTCCCACACCCCTGCCCTGAGCTCTGCCTCGAAACCCGCTCCTTGGGCTGAGGTGGTGCCTCTTCCTTCTCCTCAGGGCCTTGGGAAGGGACGACAGTGACCAGCGTGGCAGGGAGAGCCTGCCTGGGCCAGGAAGGGCGCTGTTCATGATCTAAAGGAACCAAACCAAAGCTCCTCCACGTCCACAGTTTCCTCTAATGCCATTTTACCTTCATTCACTGTCTCCTAACATGGAGTCCCTGAACTCTCTGAGATCATGGGCAGGATTCTGTGTCACGGTGCATTTTTCTAGGGAAAAGATCCATATGTTTCTGCTTCTCCAAGGTGGCTATGACCCAAAAGGTCCACGGACCTCAGCTCCTGACTGGGCAAGCTCTCTGTGAGGATCTGGTGTCCAAAGCAACTCTTCCTTGTTGGGGTGTTCACTGGATCAAAACCTTAAGTCTAAGTCACCTAACTCAGGTCTCTTGGTTGGCAAAGGTGGTACTAAATGAGTCACTAAGTGGCAACCATGAGGAACACTTATGCAAGTTTAGACTCACTTCCAAGCGGGCCTACACCAGCACCAGGACTGTTTCTTCAGCAGAGAGCCCAAAATAAAAACACCATCTGGCCAGAAGTAAAGGTCAAATGCAGACACACTGAGAGTGCAACAGAGGCCTTCCCAGCTTTGAGAGGAAAGAGGCGTTATATGAGTCTGGCATTTTCCTCACAGAACATGCTGTGTGGCCAGGACTGCGTGACTGGGTGAGCTCTCCCGCCATACAACTCAAGTTCATTACTAACTTAAAGATAACAGAATTCTATACAGCGAAACAGCTACAAAAGCTCACGTGGTCCCAAATCGAATCCTGGACGTGATAATCCTAACGTGGATAACAATGAGGGCCATGGAAGAAAAAAAGTAAACAGCAACAGTCACTAAATCCCCAGATGCAGTTAGTCAGATGGTCAAGGTCACAGCCCAGATGTGTTATATGCTAAGAACTCACTACTCTCCATTTGTTCTATGTTTTCGACTCCATTATTTTTCACTTAGGACATAACGTATAAAATTTCCAGAAATTAAGATGTGATGAATTGGAAGGCTCTTGTGTGGAAAACCATACCTTTATTTTGCTGAGTTTCATTTGGATTTTCTTAGACACCAGATCAGACCAGTACTTCTCTCCTAAGAAGTCCCAAAACATTCTTCCAAGCAAGGCATTCACCCAGGCTTCCTGTTCCTCCTCCTCGGAGGGTGGCACCTCTGGCAACTGGCAAAAGGAAAGGGCCCAAAATTAGCTAGAAAGCAACTGGAGAACAAGACAGGTGCTTATTTTTATAAAGTCACTGAAGGTTCCTCCCTCTTGAGATGGGGGAACCACATGAGTCGTATTTCTTCCCTATAAATTACAAGTCCCACATTATGTCAGTGAACAAGAAAAAGAGAAACAAAAGCCACCATCACCGATGAAAACTCCTCTTTGTCTATTTTCTTTTGCTACCAGCCTTCCTGTGAACCAGCTAATATTTCATACAATTATCTCAGCCATATCACCCTACCGCACCCCCCTCCCCTGCCCCCAAATCAGCTTGGTACCAACGTTCTGACTCAGTGACACATCTGATCAAATGCTTGCCTATCTTTCTTCCAGTTAAGATTCCCAGGACGTCTAATTGTCAAGCTGGTCTCCCCAGGCAGCCCCAGGACTCTCACATTTAGCCTGACTCCTGTGAAGTCACGATTCTCTTGGGCGAAGGGCAAGGGTTGCTTAGAAATACTGGTGTCTGGGTCCTATATCCGGAGATGCTAATATAAGTGGGTAAGAGGATTTTCTAGAAGCTCTCTCATGGATGCAATGAGCAGGTGAGGTTGAGACCCACAGCCCTGGATTAGGGAGAGGAATTCTACGAAACATCTACAGCTGTCCTCATCCGTCTCAGCCCAGGCCTACCCTCTACTGGATACAATCCATCTGAAACGCCTGTCATGGCCAACGTGCGAGGTGGTGGTGGTGGTTTAGTCGCTAAGTTGTGTCCGACTCTTGCGGCCCCATGGGCTGTAACCCTCCAGGTTCCTCTGTCCGTGGAATTTTTCGGGTAAGAATAACTGGAGTGTGTTGCTATTCCCTTCTCCAGGGGATCTTCCTGACCGGGGGACTGAACCCAGGTCTCCTGCATTGCAGGTGGATTCTTTACTGATTGAACCACCAACGAAGCCCAACGTGGGAGGCGGGGAAAGAGCAAACCCTGTTAGCCTCTGATTTCCAAGGCTGAGTATTGAGCTCTGGACTCTTGGTGGGAGAGGGCCAGGGTGGGGACAAGCAAAGGGAGAAGTGGCCACGACACTCACGGCCCCTGTCATAGTGCAAGTGATGCTTGGTGGCATCCACTGACCCTACACCCGGCCCTAGGGTAAGACTCCGCAGGCTCCCTCACTGGCATCTCA
This sequence comes from Bubalus bubalis, assembly GCF_019923935.1. Lineage (NCBI taxonomy): Eukaryota > Metazoa > Chordata > Mammalia > Artiodactyla > Bovidae > Bubalus > Bubalus bubalis. The sequence goes on along the minus strand of NC_059159.1, from coordinate 14,678,366 downwards.
CAATACCCCAGAAAGGCAGAACTTTTATTTCTATTCTAGGGAGAACAGACTCAGCACCGATCAGTGCCCTGCCTGAGGCCCCTAATTCATCAGTGCAGCCTGACTCACAGCCCCCCCGCTGCCCACCCCCCCCCCCCCCGTCCTCCAGTGCTCTGTCCTGTGGGAGGAAGAGGGAGTGACTGGCCCCTCGTGTGACAGCCGTGTCCTGTGCCGAGGGCTCTAATGAGATGACAGCTGCACAGAATCGATTAGCCTTGGAAAGCAAAGGCCAAAAGGACTAGAAATGCAGGCTCTGCGGGCTGTCACCCTCCTCTTCCCTCTACGGCTGATACAAATGCATCTGGACTGTCCTCACAGCTGCCTGTAGCCATCACACAGAGACGCCTCTGTGCTCCACGCACCCAGGCTCCCGCCAGTCACATCTGTCCTGGGCAGCCCCACACAGCTGTGTCCTAGGCTGGTGGCAGAGTACACGCGTACGTGGCCTGGGGTTCATGGATTTGACACTTAAAGAGATCTGGTGGCATGCGAGTGTTCTAAAGGTCTCTGGCAGGTGTCTACGTGTGACTCTTCTGAAGTCCAGAGCCCTTAGGGTCTGACCCAGTTGAACCGGTCACTGAGCGTGTGTGGAGCCTGGCAGACCACCCAGAGCCCACCTGTCCTCTATTCCTATCAGAGCGTGTGCCGTCTCGCGCTTTGGGGACCTGGTGTTCACTTGCATTTCTCAATGTAACGTTACTGCATATAAGCAGGGATATTCTATGTTCAAGGAGTCCTTCAAATTGGGACATTTTCAAAGTTCTCCCTTATGAATGTTGGTGAGTTTCGTTAAAAAAAAAAAAAAATTAAACTCTGGTTTAAAAAATAAATACATGTGGGTCCCTGCATTTCAGAAGACACGGCTCCAGCCGCCTCGTGTGAGCAGCTGTGCCCTTCTCACGCTGTACAGGCTTCCGAGAGCAACCAGGGCACCTCGGCCACCAGGTCCTGGATGGATGAGTGGGAGTCTGTGCCCAGCAAGCACTGTCATGCCTCAAGTTGTACGTGGCTTTTGGAATCGCTTTTTTTCTCTGCCCGAATGTCTGCGCCCCACCCGAGGGGGATCCAGTCTAGCTTTTCCAAGGTTACTCACTGTCTGTGAGTCACATCAGATTATCCACACAGACTTCTGAGTGAGCACTCACCCAAAGACAATGCCCTCCTCCCCCAGGGAGCCAGGAAGAGCCAAGACACTGCCCACACAGGACAGCGCATGTCACGCTCAGATCTGTAGGCTGTACAGAGAAGAGGGCACTCTTTCCCTTCTCCCGTGGGAGGGCTGGCCCTTTACTAACCTCTTACACCCGAGTTATTCACAGGAAACGGGGTTTAACAAAAATAGCAAGAAACAAAGCCTATTTCACAACTTTTGTCCAAGCCAAAGGCATATGATGTGGAAACAAATTTCCGAAATTACTGACAAGCAGGTTTGTTTTTTCTTTTCAACTGTTCCTTTTTCTAACTCAGGGTCTCTCCACAGACTTGAGGGGAACAAAGAAAAATCCAGGAGCAGCAGAATACTGCCAATGCATCAGAGCAGCTTTATGAACAAAATCTGGGTTCAACAGGCTGCTAGAAAGAATGCATTTTCAATGAAAGTCATCAACATGTAAGACCTTAACCAATAAATGTGCATATATTTCCTCAGGCTGCTATTTGGCTGCAGGGAGGAATGTGAGAAGCATATTCATGTCACTATTTCAACTAAAGATGTATATTTAGAAAGGGTATGTTTCTAAAAATGGCTCCCAAAATAAAGTTTGGAGAGCTCAATGGCCGGGAGCTGAAGCAAGGCCATTAGAACTGTCTGATTAGCTCTCGGGAGGTATTTTATTAAAAACTAACCCTTAGAAAGAAAACAGTACAGATTTACTTTGCGTGGTTTACTTGTCTCCTATTATAAATAGCCAGATGAGCCCAGCTTTTTAGGGACAAAAAGAGCTCAGTGGCTTTGCTGCTAAGGTTTGGTCGCACACAATCTGGTGTCATGAGGGTTTCACGAAGGGCTGCATGGTCCAGGAGAAGGCACAGTGGAGACCCTCCCACGGGGGCTGTTTCCCCAATTACAAAAGCAAGCATAAGCACCATAGAAAACACCCATAATCCCACTATCCAGATTTAATTATTTAAAACATTTTAACTGTATCTTCTTTCGGTCTGTTTTCAATGTATATATACTTTTAAGAATACGTTGCTTAAAAAAAACAGATATAACTAACATGGTTTTGTATCCTTTTATAAAAACAGATGTATGGAGATATAATCCAGGAGGCACTACTGGTAAAGAACTCAGGTTCAATCCCTGGGTTGGGAAGATCCCCTGGAGAAGGGTATGACAATCCCTTCCAGTATTTTTGCCTGGAGAATCCTATGGACAGAGGAGCCTGGCGGGCTACAGTCCATGGGGTTGCAAAGAGTCAGACACGACTGAATTGACTTAGGACACAGCACAATCCACATACCATACAGTTAAAGAACATAATCAGTGGTATTTGATATAGTCAGAGTGGTGAAGCCATGAGCACAGTCAATTTTAGGATATCTTCATTACCCCCAAAGAAACCCTGTATCCACGAGCAGTCACTCCCCATTCCTCCCAACTCCATCCCCACCAGCCTGGGGCAACCAACCACTAATCCATGGCAGGGAATGTGCCTATTCTGGACATTTCATAAAAATGGAATCATACAACATGTGTTCTTTTGTGACTACTTCTTGGACTAAGCATAATGTTTTCAAGATCACCCATGATGTAGCACGTATCAGTACATCCATCATCTCTTCATATTGTGGAATAATATTCTATTGTGTGCATACATCACACTTATTCATTCTTCAATTGATGGATACTTCAGTTGTTTTCCACTTCTTGCTACTGTGAATAACACTGCTATGAACAGTTCACAAGTTTTTGTGTGGACACAGTTTCATTTCTCTTAGATATATACATAGGAGTGGAACCGATGGACCCCACTAACTCTTAAGTTTATTTAACATCCTGTTGTTGTTCAGTTGCTCAGTCTTTGCGACCCCAGGGACTGCGGCATGTCAGACTTCCCTGTCCTTCAACCATCTCCCAGAGCTTGCTCAAACTCATATCCATTGAGTCGGTGATGCCATCCAACCATCTCATCCTCTGTTGTCCCTTCTCCTGCTTTCAGTCTTGCCCAGTATCAGGGTCCCTTCGAATGAGTCAGCTCTTCACATCAGGTGGCCGAAGTATTGGAGCTTCAGCTTCAGCATCAGTCCTTCCAATGAATAGTCAAGACTGATTTCCTTTAGGATTGACTGGTTTGATCTCCTTGCAGTCCAAGGGACTCTCAAGAGTCTTCTCCAACACCATAGTTCAAAAGCATCAATTCTTTGCCACTCAGCCTTTGTTATGGTCAAACTCTCACATATCATAGCTTTGACTATATGGACCTTTACATAATGTCAGCAATGTAATGTCTCTGTTTTTAAAAATTCTGTTTAGGTTTGTCATCGCTGTTCTTCCAAGGAGCAAGTGTCTTTTAATTTTGTGGCTGCAGTCACCATCTGCAATGATTTTGGAGCCCAAGAAAATAAAGTCTGTCACTGTTTCCACTGTTTCTCCATCTATTTGCCATGAAATGATGGGACCATATGCCATGATCTTAGTTTTTTGAATGTTGAATTTTAAGCCAACTTTTCACTCTCCTCTTTCACCTTCATCAAGAGGCTCTTTAAGCTCCTCTTCACTTTCTGCCATAAGGGTGGTGTCATCTACATATCTGAGGTTATTGATATTTCCGCCGGCAATCTTGATTCCATCTTGTGCTTCATCCAGCCCGGCATTTCACATGATGTATTCTCTATAGAAGACATTCTGAGGAACCATTAAACTGCTTTCTGCAGCAGCTGTGTCATTTTACAATCCCACTGTACGAGGGTTCCAGTTTCTCCACATTCTCACTAACTGCTACCATCTTTTTCATTCTAGCCATCCTAGTGGTTTAGACGTAGCATTGCATTATGGTTTTGATTTGCATTTCTCTGATGACTAATGACTTTGAATATCTTTTGTATGCTTATTGGTCATTTGTATATCTTCTTTGGAGAAATATCTGTCCAGATCCTCTATTTCTTAATTAGGTTTTTGTTATTGAGTTGTACGAGTCCTTTATATCAGTGATCGCCAATCTTTTTGGCACCAGTGACTGGTTTCATAGAAGACCATTTTTCCACGGACCAGGCTGGCGGCGGGGGATGGTTTCAGAATGGTTCAAGTGCATTACATTTACTGCACACTTTGTTTCTATTATTACTACATCAACTCAGCCTCAGATCATCAGGCATTAGATCCTGGAGGTTGCGGACCCCTGCGTTATATAGTCTAGGTTCAAGGCTCTTAGACATATGATTTGCAAACTCTGGGTTGTTTTTTCCCTTTCTTGATGGTATGTTTCCAGCATAAATGTTTTAATTTTGATGAAGTCCAATTTATCTTTTTTTTCCTCTGGTTGTGCATACTTTTGGTATCTTATCTAAGTTTTTATCTACCTCCAAATCAGAGATTTACTCCTATATTTTCTTTTAAGAGTTTCATAGTTTCTGTTCTTCTAGGATCCATTTTGAGTTAACCTTTGTATACAGTGTGAGGGAGGAGTCTGACCTCATTCTTTGGCATGTGGATGTCCAGTTGCTTTAGCACCATTTGCTGAAAAGACTACACCTTCCCCCACTGAATTGTCATGACACTCTTATTTGGAGGCTTTCTAAAATTTATTTTTGAATTGGATATATGGCTTTATATTTTTTACTTATTGTATGATAAGCACTTTGCAATTCCACTTTTAAAAGTTTAAAAAGCAGACTCTGAGGAGGGAAAAAGGAAGCCTTGGGAAGCCACTCTGCCTGTTAAGATTTCCTGGTTTCTGTTTGATTCCTGTTTGCTTTGTAGAGTTCTTATCTCCTGATAACACCAAACAGGATGATCCAGTTTTTAGGTAACAAGATAGTGGAACTAATAATAACGAAGACAGGACTCTCCAGTCCTGGGGCAGACTACAACACCTTCCAGAGAAAAGCAGTGTGGCAGTGTGTGATGCGCTCTGAACACCAGAGCCTCACGCTTAGAGGACTCCCAGAGCACGGCCTCACCGACGTCCCCTCCCCAGGCAGGCCGCTCTGGGGCCCACAGAGCCATCGGCATCCCTGGCCTCGCACCTCTCAGCAAATCCACAGGCTGCCAGTGGGGTCTCCCTTCCTGAGGTGCCCACTCCAGGTAATACTACCCCACCTTTAGACATTTCTTAAGAGCTTCCTCATTTTCTTAATTTAGATCTTCTCAAACCAAGGCGACCACCTCAACAAGATGGTCAAGCTCTGGGTCTCCTCAGCCAGCCTCGTGGTCTCCCTGTTCTAGAGGGTAAGTTGCCTGAGAAGAGAGAAAATGGCGCCAAGATCACAGGGCTTTGGAGACTTCAGAGGCTGGTACAGCCTGTGCTCATGAGATAACACAGAATCACGAGGGCAAGTCAGGGCTCAGTGACTGACAGCTAACTGCTAACCATCTGGAGAATCAGGCCCTTCCTCCAAAAACAGTGGTATTTTATAATTCAAGTTTTGAGCTCCAAAGTGCCTTCAGAAACCCCCAAACTTGCTTTTAATTATTGAGTGAGAATAACGAACAAAAGTGCTTAGTACTGTTTAATCCAAGTCTAGGGGGAGCCTGGTGGGCTGCTGTCTATGGGGTCGCACAGAGTCGGACACGGCTGAAGCGACTTAGCAGCAGCAGCAGCAGCAGCAGTCTGTATTTACTAATTATCACTGGGTGGTGTTAACATGGGTTTGGCTCCTGAGCACCTGCAGCCTCACTCACCTCCTGACCCAGCTCAGCCCTGGGCAACATGTGAGAAAGGAGGCCAAGTGTGTGGACACTGCCATTAGACCTGGACCCCTCCGGGTGAGGAAGGCTTTGAACACGGCCTGTCAGAGGAAGCGGCAGGGCGGGGCAAAGGTTGGAGCTGTGTCCCAAGCTCCCTGAACAGAAGGGGAAGGACATGCGACCTGGGGTAAGCGTGGGGGTGGTGGCCCACACTGACAAAGTGACAGTGTAACCTGAAGAGATGTCCAAGGTCCCCTTGAGTCTCTGAGGCCCTTCAATCCTTCCTGGACTCGTGACAGCAGAGGCAACATGAACCAAAGAAATACCCTGGCCATCTCAGGCAGGAAGGATGTGCACCAACGACCACATCCGAAAGGTCCACCCTTGATGAAACTGTGAGAAAACAGGCATTCTTATAACCAGGGGGAATGAACACTGGGGCAACCCTTATGGAGGGGAATTTGGCAATATGTAACAAAACTACATGTGAGTTTCCATTTTGACATTCTGCTAAGATCTTGCCGTGAAGCTATATCCCCAATAAGACAAAAATACACAGCCACAAAGTTGTTCACTGCAGTGTTGTTTGTAACTGCAAAATATCATAAACCATCTATATGCCTATAAGAGACTCAATATACTACAGAACATTAACACAATGAAGTCAGTCTTCATGGCTGTTTTAAGAAAAAATCAAGAGGAAAGGAAGATACCTAAGAACTGATGTGGAGTTATTTCCAGAGTGTACTGGTAAGTGAGAAAAGCATGCGACGAGTATCCTTAGTGTGGATACCCTCTGTGTAAGAAAGGAGGGGAAATGAATCCAGAGAGGATAAGCCAGAGACTAAGGAGACTGGTTCACTATTGGGGTGAGGGTGGGGGTGGGGAGGATGGCATGGATGAATAGGGTAGGGGAGATGGCACTTTTCTGAGTATGGCTTTGTACAGCTTTGGTTTGGGGAACCATGTTAACACTTCACAGGCAAAGAACAGAAAGGAAAATCAAAGATGGGGTTGGGGGAAGGTCCTGATTTGCTCAAATGGCAAAATTAAAGAGAAATAAAACTAGTAAAGAACTATCTCCACTGAACAGAAAAGCCTGAAAAGTAACAAAAGGAGTACAGGAATAAATACTGTAGCAGATCTTATGTCCCCAAAATGGTGCAATGCTCTCCTAAGAATTTGCTGCTCCCTCAGCAAAAGGTAGAATCAATGCCCCTCTGGGCTCTTTAACTACTTTGACTAATAGCGCAGGAAGGAAGTGACATTATTTTACTTCCGAGATGAGTCATACTTTTACTGTCATAACAGGCAGTACAGTGTCCACCTGTCTTTTTCTCTAGGGACACTTGTGCTTAGAACCCAGCCATCACAATGAAGGAGGCCCAGGCCACAAAGAGAAGAACCAAGGCCCTCAGCCTGAACTCCCAGCCACCACCCAGCATCCACACGCAAGCCGTGTGGGCGCCATCTTGGAAGCAGGTCCTCCAGCCCCAGGTCCAGCCTCCCCACCTGACACTACGTGGAGCAGAAAGCAAGCTTTACTGCTAGGCCTGGTGAAATTATAAATTTGTGAGCAAAATAAATATTGCTATTGTTTTAAGCTACCCCATTTGGGGCTGTTTGTTACACGGCAATAGATAACTAACACACACACCTATACCTTATTCACAACCATCTCTACTCTCAGACCACCCGAGAGCCAGGATGTAGCCACATGTGCTTCAGGCCGGCCAAGTAGAGGTGGAAGCCCAGCACCAGTGCTCCTGCACTTTCTTCAAAAGCCCCTCTTCCAAAGACAGCTGTCTCTGTTCACACAGTTCTGGTTCTCTGTGGTTTCCTAGCTCGGGCAGATTAGAATTAGTAAATTAAGGGGAAGGGTGGGAGACGAGGATAAGCACTCAAGGAAGGGCAATTAGAAGGACACACGTCAACACCAGCCAACGGACAACTGACAGAAAATGCTGCAGAGCCTGTGGTCTGGGATGGCTCAGACGGGGTGAAAGGCCTGAACTCGGTGGCCTCGCCAGATCACAGGCCTGGATTTCCATGTGTTGTACTGAGTCTTTAAATCAGCAAGGCAAGATGAAATCATCCCTGCCTGCTCTGCCTAAGGGGGCCAGGAAGTGCCATGTGGTTTTTAGAGATTTTTATCAGGCGCAGAAGATGAAAAAAGATCCTGGTGCCTAAAGGGGTAGCACTAAAGTGCCTGGAAGAAAGGTTAGCAACAGTCGCACTAGGCTGGGGGCCGGGCTGTGCCAGCAGGGCCTCCCACGAACGCCAGAGATGACATGAGACGGGCACATGTGAACACACACTGAGGAAACGATGCTCTAAAACTCTGTTAATTTACAGAACTCTTTTTTAAAAAGCAAGCATTTACCTAGTAGATCCTTTTCTTACATCACACAGTTCTCCTCCTGATCCTCCTGAGTCTGATGAGGGTGAAGACAGCTGACTGCCCAGGGAGAAAGGGAACCGGGGTGGGGCAGTGGGAGTCAGTGGTAAACAGGACGTTTCTAGAACAGTTATATATGATCCCACCCTAGCTTAGCAGGAAGCCTACTTCCCACTCTAGCTGGTAAATTAAGTCAGAGGTGCAGGCAGTGGGTCAGAGGCCAGCAAAGGTATATGGTCTTTTTTGGCCCTGACAGAGTAGGCTGGGGGAAGGTTCTAGGGTCTCTTCCACAGTGAAGAGGGTCAACAGAAGAAATAAAGGCTGAGGGCACAAAGAGGAAGGCCCAGATGCTTCCGGTGAACAGAAACACAGTCATCTGATCAGAGGTCAAACACTTTAGCAGCTGAACATGGCTTTGTCCTGCTCCACAGGCGGAGGCTGTGCCTCAGAACCTGAGTGGCTGGAGGCCTGCGGTCGAGCACAGTCTGAGAGGACCCACCAAGACGGCAGTCCTGGCAGCCAAAGGGCCTCGGAATCTCAGATCAGGTTTTGAGTGCTCCATCACTTAGCAACTGTGAAATTAACCTACTTAACTTCTGTGAGGTTGGGTCTCTCCACCTACAAAATGGAGAGTACTAGCTGGTTTGCAAGACTGTTCAAGGGATCAGAGTAATTCTATTAAAGGATCTAGCAGAATCTGGCAGATGGCAGCTTATATTAATCACAAATGCTCTCGAGTCAATGTCCAGCTTGTTATACTAATACTGTGCAAATAATGCTGATGGTAAACCTTCAAAATCCCTGGACACAGCTGAGGAGCCTGAGAAGTTGAGAATACAATGGTTATTGAAGAATTAGACCTCTGTTGCTAATGGTTTTGTGAATTTCCCTACTGATCACCCAGCTGCTCAGATCAAACGCTAGGGGTAACCTCTGACTGCTCTGGTTCTCTCCATCCTGCATGGAATTCACCCTCGAACCTAGCCCGCTCCCTCCAAGAGTCTCCCAAAGGCAGCTGTGTCTCACCCCTGCTGTGACCCCTCAATCTCAGCCCCACTCTCGGCTGCCACCATCACCTCCCATCCACCCTCTTCCTCCTCCGCCCCTTCCCCATGAGAGTCACATATCTTTTTCAAACTCAAATCAGATCAACATTATGCCCAGCTCAAAACCCTCCCAGGGCCTCCCATGATCTGACTGATGAGGAGCTGACCTGAGGAGGCCCTGCTTCTGTCCCTCGCTCACTGTCACCCACGCCAACCTCACCGCGGTTCCCTGAACATGGCAGCCACATCCCTGCTTTGGGGCCTCTGAACCTTCTGGTTCCCACACCTGGAACGCTCCCCCCACACAGATCATAGGGCTTGCTTCCTCACTCTGGCCAAGGCTCTGCCCAAGTGTCGCATCCTCAAAGAGGCCCTCCTCTTGAGAGCATTGTGATCATCAATCTAAAGTAGCCATTCTGGCTACTTTCCATTCTCCCTTGTTTGGCTTTATTGTAATCCTTATCGGCACCTGATGTTTGTTGCTCACTGTCTCCCAGACTAGAGTTCAAGTTCCCTAAGAGCATGGCCCTCATCTGTCTGGTTCATCACTGTGTCCCCAGTGCCTGGAACAGGGCCTGATACAGAAGAGGTGCTCGAAGGGCTAAAGTACGAAGACCCGAGTTTACAGGTAGAACAGCCAGGCCAGCTTTACCTTTTTCCCTGCAGTGGGGCTGCTCTCCGCGCTCTGCGCAGGGCTCCTCTGGGGGCTCCGGTTTTCCTGGGGGACACACCTGGCCATGTACACGCTGTAGTCCAGAAGCATCTTTTGCCGCACGCCGCCCACCAGCTCCTTCTGCTTTGGCTGGGCCACGAGCTCGTCCACGCTGCCTTTGCTGCTGCTGCGGCTGTGGGTCAGGTGCCCCGAGGGGCTGCTGTGTCTGCTGTGCGAGGGCAAAACCCCTGAGGCAAAGAAGAGATGGCTGTTAACGCAGACGAAGAGCGTAACAGCAAGGGAAACGGAACACAAAGCGTACTCCACTGGGTTCAGTTGAAAAGCGGCTAAAATGCTATCAATCACTGTTCAAAAAATATAAGACTATTTCCCACCCTGAAAGACACCTTCCATTGTAATGATAGATCATTTTTTAGAAGAGTTTTTATTTTTCTTCGAGATGATTCAGAGTAATGAGAGCTATGATAAATATCTAGTAGGTGCCTTTCTTTCTTCCTGGTAACCTCTTAGGGTCAAATGAAGGACTGATATACCTCCCAGGGGCACATGGAAAGGGAGCAGAAAGCTAAATGGAACTGCCATAAGCCTGTGGATGGGCAAATACACCATCTTTCATTCATTCGTTCATTCAACACATTTTTTAATCAAGCACTTTCTCTGGGCCAACTCCACATTAAGAGAAAGATTAAGACGTACACAATAACTGCCCTTGAACTCAGGCAAGGGCACAGTTTTCTGTAATAAGCACTGTAACTGAAGCACGACTGGGAAGCATAGGGAGAGTGCCTCTGCCCAAGAGAGCTGAGAGGCGCTTCCCCCAGCACTGACCTCCACAGGCAATGACCTCTGGACTGCCCCTTGAAGAAATAGTTGGCAATTTTCCCAGCCCAGGTGGGGAAGAGCATGCCAGGTAGAGGGAACTGCATAGGCAAAAAGCAAAGACGGCTCAGAAAGCAAAGCCAGTGTCCTCCAGGTACTGTCTGGAGGACAGTAGGAGAGTCAGTGATGTTCCAAGCAAAGTACATGGGACAGAGGGACAGGAAATGAGCACAGGGGCCTGGTGATTGAGGCAAACGCAGCGAGTCAGGAGCCCAAAGATTCTGGCACTTGGATGGTGGTCTTGGGCATGGAGGCCATGCTGAAGGCCGGGAGCTTGAGAGCATGAGCCGCCTTCTCACCGGCCTTCTTATTATAAGTAGGGTTCTCCTGCTGCTGCTTCTCTTGGAGGAACCTCAATATGTAAAAATAAACATACTCCTTAAGGAACCAGCAAAGACAAAAAAAAACAAAACAAAAAAACAACTATAAATGTTTCCATCAGTGGTTAAATGATTCGGTTCAGTGTACTGCAGTGAGCAGCCTAGAAGGCAAATGACCCCTGAACACATCTTCGGTGGCAGTCATCAGTTCAGGGTGGGCTTCCTTCCTACCTGGGGCTCTCTCAATCCGCTCACAGGCCCTTTAAAAATACATAAGCACTTAGCACACATGTCATTACCTGCTTTACTTCCAGAGACACCAGGTGGCTTCTTGGTTTCTGACTTCAGCTTAGATGCCAGAATAAATCTCCTAAACCACTCTTCTTTTTCTCGGCCAGTTCTCCCAAAGAGATAGAGTATCTGATCTCGATGGCCAGATCGTGTTCCCTCCTGAGGGTGGGATGGCTTCTTAGGGTCCTCGCCTCCCAGCTCCCGCTCAGCTGGTGGCTTCTCTTCACAAGTTTCTTTGTCCGTCTGGGCCTTAGACATAAAGTCATCTTGTTGACCAAGCTCAATACAAATGGGGTACTTTTTATTCCAGATTCTTTTTCGAGCCAGACTTTTAGGCACAAGATAAACCTACAGAGAAAGGGAAATGATTTACATGCTAAATTAAGAACTGGCTATGATGAGCACTACTACTGTGGAGAGCACAGATGCAGACGTCACCGTCACTTTTGACTACAGTGATGAACGTAGAAGAGTTACCATCTGTCCATAACATGACTAGAGAAACTATCATTTTTTAGAATATTTATTTGTTATTTATTTGACTGCCAGGTCTTAGTTAGAGCATAAGAGTGAACTCTTGAAATTGGAATTTATAGAAATGACTTGTTCTTCAAAATAAGTCCAGAAAGGAGATGTTCAAGAACTTCTGCCAGTTACAAATATCTATGATTTCCAGGTAACAGTAGCACAATTATTTAGAGGATTATCATCAATTAAGTCTGGATATGAACTGAATTTAATGACCCTAGGCCAAACTTAAGCTGAGGAGGGGAAAAAGAATTAATCAAACTAGATCTTGACAGGAAGCTCAAGTTAATCAACCTCAAGTTAAGAATGAATTTATATTAAAAAAAAAAAACTTTTAAAAACTTCTGCAATTTTTGGGAAACTCAAAGATCATGCATGAGAGTTCTAAGAAGAACAGAGAACTTACAGATTTCTGGAATAACAAATAATTTAACATTTCTCAAGAACAGAAGTATGTCATACTTTTAACAAAATGTGGTTATTTTGCATATATATCCATAATTTCCAATTTATAGGGCCTCCATTAGTTATTAGCCAGCACTATAACGTGTGACTTTTTGCTTGACCAAAAAAATTAACTCTCAAAGTCAGAAGGGTGTATGATGCCTTTGCTTCTCAAAGTGTGGTCCGTGGACTAGCAGCATAGATATGACCTGGGAGTCACAAAAACGCAGACTCTCAGGGCCCCCTCATAATTGCTGAATCAGATTCTGCAATTTAAAAGACACTCGGGTAATTCATATGCATATTAACGTCTGACAGGTACTGCTCTAAATTAGACTAATACTTTAAACACACACACAACCTTTTTAAGGGAAAAAAAAACAGTAAAGCATCCAAGATTCCAAATGCTTTTCACTCATCTAAGCTTCCAAAATTAGACAGGCTCACCTTGCTGTCCGAGAGGTCGTAGATTTTCTGGCTTATGTAGGTGACCTCTGGTTTTGTTTCATTGTAGCTTGCCCTTCTGGATATATTTTTATTGGGCTTTGAAAGTCTCAGGGTCCCACCCTCAAGTCGAACAAAGACTGAATGCGTCAAAGTCGCATGGTAAGTTTCTGGATCATAGTTGTAAATCTCATTCATCCATCCCTGATGGAGAAAATTTTCCATTAATAAAATGAGAATAAACAGACATCTGACTCAGTATGAAAACGATGGCCACTTCGGTATTCAGGACACTGAAGCCAAACTTGACAATGATGGAAGTACTAACTTATTTAACAGGAGACTGTTGAGACAAGCTGCTCAGCTTGAAGGATAATCAGTTCTGAGGAGTAATTTGATATGTTTTTGATTAACTAAAAACCTGGATTCAGGCGGGAAAAGACAATGTCCATTTTCCTAAATAATTAAAGGTTTCTTTTTTTGAAGCTGAAAAGCAAATCAGGAAACTTAAAAGTTGTTTTGATGTAAATATAAGTCTCTCACCCTGACCTCCTCTGGGGACGAGTGATCCCACACAATCTGTTCTTCTTAATTAACCGGACACATCCAATTCTCAGCCCACCTGAAAACAATCTTTGAGATTTCACAGACCATATTAACTCATGTTACAGTACCATTCTCCAATTATATCTCAGTGAAATCACATAGTAAAGCAGATGATCAAGAGTTAGGTATTAAATAGAACTTTCCTGGTGGCGCAATGGATAAGAATCCGCCTGCCAATGAAGGGGATGCAGGTTCGATTCGTGGTCTGGGACGATTCCACATGCCTAGCAGAACTAAGCCCGTGCACCACAATGACTGAAGCTCTCGCTCTAGAGCCTGTGCTCCGCAACAAGAGAAGCCCCTACTCGCCACAGTTAAAGAAAGTCTGCATGCAGCAACGGAGACACAGTGCAACCAAAAATATATAAATAAAATATAAAAATAAATAAATAAATTGCACTTATACATAAGCTATTCCAAAAAAAGAAAGAGGCATTAAATAAATCAGATATGATCAACAATATACCAAAATTCAAAGATATATAGTAACTTTTACAGTTGTGTTCCAGGTTCCCCCTACCCATTAGTATGTTTAAAAATCCACATATGAATACAAAGAGCAAATATATATATACACGTGTGTGTGTGTGTGTGTGTGTGTGTGTGTATAGAGGCTGTGCTGGGTCTTCACTGTGGTGCTTGGGCTTCTTGTGTTGCGCAGCATGGGCTCTAGAGTAAGGGCTCAGTAGTCATGGTGCAAGGGTTTAGCTGTCTCGAGGCATGTGGGATCTTAGTTCCCTGACCAGGGATCAAACCCACATCCCCTGCAATGGAAGGCAGATTCTTAACCACTGGACGACCAAAGAAGTCCCAAGAGCAAACATATTGAACTGTACAGGCAATACACAACACCATTACACCATTATAAAATTGTGCTAAAGCTGGTTTTAGCTGTAGTCAGTATTGATCATTTAATACTGCCAGCCCCACAGTACTTTTTCAGATGATATGGGTGCCCCAGATCTCTTTAAATGAAGTTCTTTAGGGAATTTTAATTACTATGTTCCCACTCTCATTTCATAAATGTCTTTGAAATAAGCAGAAAAATGCTGAAGATCACTACACTGGAGCTGGGGTTGTCATTCAAGGAATAGCCATTTCCAAGGTGAGTCTTTGAGTTTCACACTAAAATCTTGAATTGAGATCCTTGGCAAGTGAGGGATTCTCAAAATTCTGTTTTATTCTTTCATCCATTCATCAAAACAGTCACTGAATCTACATGCCAAGCAGTGTGTCAGGAGCTGATACACAGATTTTTAAAAGAACAAGATTCTTGACCCAAAGGTACTCCCAAAACAGTAGAGAGGAATCGGTCCTCATTTCACCATTCCACGATCCCACTAGAGTAACCATTAAAAAAAGTCCCCACAAAGAGTATCCTGAGCACATGATTGGAAATTAAAAGACACATATACTTCTTTGTCATTGGGTGTGTGTGTATGAAATTTAAGAGCCAATTATATAGATTTATATACTTCAGATCTTTTGCATGAGCTAGAAATATTTCTCCATCCTCCCAAAGAGTCATTGCATCTATTTAAAAAATGTTGGATGAGCAAGCAGTGGCCATGGGAAGAGGGTGTAATCTAGGTGTTTGAAAAAAAAAGGGCAATGATCAAAGCAATGATGCAAAAAAAGGGGACAGGCAAACAGCAGCACTGGAAGGTCTGAAGTGCAGTGGACTGTCAGAACAGCAGCTTGGGTGGGCTTATTTTGCTTAGGACAGAACTAAATGCAATTTTTGGTTCACAGTTTGTCTTTTTCTTCAGTCTATTATTATGGTGAAGTCCATTCACTGATTTTTGAATGTTGAGCAGCTTGCATTCTTGGGAAAATTATGTATGGATCATGATGTGCTGAAGTTGGATTATACCAGCTCATGAGAGCTGATTGCACACATCTTTTTCCAACTCCACGTTCAGGGACCTTATGTTGGTAACTTGCCAATTGGTTATGGTGGGAGATTTACACCATGGAAATCCATACAAAGAGGGTTTCCCCCACCAACTGGGAAGCCAGTTTACCAGCACAACGCAACTATTATGCTATTTATACATTGTTGAATTCGGTTTGCTGGTGCTTTGTTCATTTGTCCATGAGGGAAGGTTGTTTTTTTTTTTTTTGCAGTATCTTTTGGTATTATCTAGTCCATGGGGTCGCTAGGAGTCGGACACGACTGAGTGACTTCACTTTCACTTTTCACTTTCATGCATTGGAGAAGGAAATGGCAACCCACTCCATGTTCTTGCCTGGGGAATCCCAGGGATGGGGGAGCCTGGTGGGCTGCCGTCTATGGGGTCGCACAGAGTAGGACACGACTGAAGCGACTTAGCAGCAGCAGCAGCCTCATAAAATGAGTTGAGAAGTGTTCCTTCTATTTTCTGGAAGAGTTTGTATAGAAATAACATTTCTTCCTTAAAGGTTTGGTAAATTTGCTATGGAAGCCATATAGGTCTTAAGTTTTCTTTATAGAAAGGTTTTAAATATGAATTCAATTTCTTTAGTTACTGTTGGACTATGCAGGTTATCTATTTCTTCTTGAGTGAGCTTTGATACTTTATAAAGAAATTTGTCTATTTCATTAAGTTATCCAGCTTCTGGGCATAATGTTGTTTGTAGTATTTCTCTGTTATTCTTTTAATTACTACAGAGTCTGAAGTGATGCTCTCTCTTTCAGTCCTGATACAGATAATATTTCTTCCTTTCTAATATAATCATTTAATACTATTAATTTCTCTCTAAGCACTGTCAGCTCTAATTCTTGATTTGCTATATTTTCAATTTCATTCAGTTAAAAATATTTTCTACTTTCCCTTGTGACTATCTTTGGACCCATAGCTAATCAGAAGTGTGTTGTTAATTTCCAAATATCTGGGAATTTCTCAGATATTTTTCTGTTATTGATTTCTAGTTTATTTCCATTAGAATCAGAGAATGTGCTTTGTGTAATTTCAGTTCTTTTAAACATGTTAAGGTTTGTTTTATGGCCCAGAATATTTTCTATCTGGGGACTGGTTCATGGACACTATAAAAAATATGCTTTTTGCTATTGTTGGGTAGAGTTTTCTATAAATGTATTTATTTGTCTTTTTAAACACAAACCTTCTTCACTAAAGATATCCTAACATATGATCCATCGTTTTCTTTTTTATCCAATTTGGTTGCAGAAAATACTTTCTTACATATAACAGGTTTACTACACTTAAATTCCTAAAGGCAACTAGATTAATAGAAAAGTTGAAGCAGATCTGATTTTTCTGGGCTGCTTCAGAGCCATGCTCAAGACCAGGTTATGTTTATTTGCAATGTTACTAAAACCAAGAAGAATCCATGGAAGGAGGGAAGGATGGGCTGGTGCTTAAGAAGGTCTAATGGTCAAGGAAGGACTATGAAACTGAAATGGCAACTTGCTATCGGTGTCCTTTAGGAGCCATTTGGCCACATGGTCCCCACGTGAGATTGCTTTTTCTTAAGTACTGAATTCATTACAATATTGCTTCTGTTTTAAGTTTTGGTTTTTTTGGCCATGAGGCATGAGGAATCTAAGCTCCCGGACCAGGGATCAAACCCGCACCCCCCTGCACTGGAAGGCGAGTCTTAACCACTGGACTGCAGGGAAGTCCCTGATCATCATAATTTGATATGACAAACATTTTTGCAATAATATCTCCATATAAACAGAGAAGGAAATGGCAATCCACTCCAGTATTCTTGCCTTGAGAATCCTATGGACAGAGGAGTCCACAGGGTTACAAAGACTCAGACACAACTGAGTGACTAACACACACATCTCCATATAAAAGGCTTTTTATTAGTTTCCAGTTATGTAAGATTATACTAGACATATAAAAAAGCCAATAGCATCAACATGGTTCTGAAAATTTTAATAAAATTCCCAGCATTATAGTTACCATCTGGTTACCAGACCAAAAGTACGAAAGTAAAAAAGACAAGCATTATATTGTGAAGCTATCTCAAATAATATAGGACAGTCTCTGAGAAAGAGTGTAAAGAATTTTCCCTTTTTGAAACTCCTAATTCAAGACAGATTATTTATAAGTAAGAGAAATTTAAGAATAAAAGATTTGATTATTTCTCTCCAATTGGGCTTCCCTGGGGCTCAGCTGCTAAAGAATCTGCCTGCAATGCGGGAGACCTGGATTCAATCCCTGGGTTGGGAAGATCCCTTGGAGAAGGGAAAGGCTACCCACCCCAGTATTCTGGCCTAGAGAATTTCATGGACTATACAGTCCATGGTGTTGCAAAGGGTCGGACACAACTGAGCGACTTTCACTTTCTCTCCAATTGCTTTCATTTCTTCTTTCCTATGTCAGAAAATGTGGAATTATCCAGGGAAGCACTCACTATCTAATAGAAATACAACATGAGCCATAAATGTGCATCATGGAAACATGTAATTTTAAAGTGGCTAGTAGACACACCAAAAGAGAAAAAAGCAGGTGAAATTAATTTTAACAATGTATTTTATCAACCTAACATAACCAATTATCATTTCTTTTTAAAATATTTATTTATTTGGTCTTAGTTTCGTCACATGGTATCTTCCTTGCATCATGTGAAATCCCTGACCAGGGATCAAACTGGGGCTCCTGGCATTGGGAGTGCGGAGTCTTAGCCACTGGATCATCATGGAAGCCCCCAAATGATCATTTCAACATGTAATAAATATTAAAAATTATTTTAAAAGGCTTTTGTTTGTACTAAGAGAACTCTGTAGTAAATACTGTACTAAACAGTCTTTGTTTTGTACTAAGTCTTCAAAATCCAGTGTGTGTTTTACACTTCGAGAACGTCTCAGTTCAGAAGAGCTACAGTTCAGTGTCAGTGGCCACACATGGCTGGGGGCCACTCTATTAGACAGCCAGGCCCAATTCTGGGGTTCCAGCTTTTTACACCTAGGCACTGGGCTCAACCAGAATGGTCAAAACCCTCCTCTTACAGATACTTCCATACATGCAGGTTTATGCTGTGTGTTATTATTAAATGAGAAGATACTCTAAGTCATCTCCAGATGAACCATGCTATTTTAGAAACTCAAAACCCCTTTAAAAAGCTAACATCAAATACTTAAAACTCAGGAATAAGAACAAAAGTAATCTAGCTAACAGGCTAAAGTGTTTAAAAGCTCATGAAATTCTATAAGACCATTAAAAGATACTCAACTTGTGAACAAACTTACATAACATTTTTAGCTTATTCCTTTGACTTTTAGTAGAAAAGATAAGACACAGGCATGCTCATAGGCTTGCTCAGGCGAAGAACCATCACTCTGCACTACCCTAACAAACAACTGCTCAGTTTTTGATCCTTGCCAAGTTCTTATATTTGGTTAATGAGAACAACCGTTTGTTTCCAGGTGCTTCAGGGACTGGTTTTAGCCACAAAGCCAGGCTCGCGATGCAGCTGCCTGAGCCACCACTTGGGCCCTCCACAGAGTTCCCCTGGGCCACTGCCTGTGTCCGCCCATGTGGCCACAGCTCTGAGGGGACACGTGGTTGTCCTTTGCTGATGGCTCTGACAGGGACAGACCACCCTCCGCCACCCGCCAAGCTGCAGGAATGCTGGAACAGCCTGATTCTGAGGAATGTGGGGCAGTTTCAAGTCCCCAAAGCCACAGGACCCTGCCCGCCCCACTAGAAAGGATGGCAGGGAGAGGCCCAGGGAGAGAGTCCAGGAGGCGCTTACCCAAAGCGGAGGGGCTGCCAACTCCCTCTTCCAGCTAGGACTGGGGCGGGCTTGACCCTCCTTCTCCCAGCCCCCATCCTTTCACAATCACCCGAGGCTGCGCTCCAAGCACAAAGGCCCCTGTGGTTTCTCCTTCTCTTTCGTCTTCCTATTTCCTCCTTCCAGCAGTACCATTCTCTTCTCCGTGTTAAGAATATATCGGAGGTTAAGGTCCACAGCTGCCAAAACCGAATAAATACAACCCACAAATCAGGATTTGAACTGCATGTCTGCTGCCAACGATCGTTTGTTAGCTTCAGTGAGTCTGGGTCCTTGATTTTACTTGATGACATGAAAGCTGCTGGTCCAAACACAGGCATGGAAACCAACTCACATCCATCAGCAGAACCACTAAGAGCGTGACACAGTTAGGTTCTGATCCTGGCTTGACCACTGACTGCCTGGCTGGAGGACGCTTAGCCTCAGACCCTCGGCTTCTCACCTGTAAAAGGGTCTGGTATGTCTTCCCGGCTTCATGCCTCCCTTGTCCCCACCTCCCACTAAGCTCATGCCAGAATGACTTTCTCCCCACTAACGGTACTTCATTTTTTAAAAAATATATATTTATTTTTTAAATATTTATTTATTTAGCTGTGCCAGGTCTTAGTCGTGGCATTCAAGATCTAGAGTTGGGCATGTGGGATCTAGTTCCCCGACCAGGAATTGAACTCAGGCCCCCTGCATTAGGAGCTTAGAGTCTGAGCCAATGGATCACCAGCCAAGTCCCAACAGTACTTTACTGAGGTACAGTCTGCATATAGAAAAGGAACAAATCATATGCATATGATGTTTACAAAGCTAATATTAGTATTTATTATAAAAGCTGGCATTTCAGTTCACATTATGATCCTGGCCTTCCCATGAATTATCATCTCCTTCTGCCAATTCCCTCAGAATTTGCAAGTAAGGAAAGTGGTGAGGCAGGTTAAGTGATTTGCTTAGACAGTGGGTTTTTTTGTTTTTTTTTTTTAAGTGGTCTGTGAAGCGGCAAATCTGGGACTTAAACCAAGTCTGTCTGCCTTTGAGGTCTGGGCTCCTACCCCATCTCCATGGCACAACCCCACCTTCAGCCTGGCCAACATCTGCCCAACCCCTGGGTCACGGAAAAGATATCACATTTCCCAGGGAGCTTCCTGGATTTCCTAAACTCTGTTCTTTGTTACCTTTATCCTTCATTCACTAACTGCCTGGTTTACTTAACTGAAGACTCCACAAGACAACCACAGTTGTTAACAAACGTTTGTCGACTGACTACATAAATGCAGCCTAATTCAGAGGGTGGCTATGAGTACTGAATAAAATCTGTAAAGCACAAGTAAGCAGGACAGGTTGGTGTGTCTGTCATAGCCTGTAGGCACAGTTGTGGCTGCTCAGGAATGAGCTGAGATCCTACTAAGCGCAGGGGCTGCAGGGTTTACTTTGAAGTAGAAGACTTGGTCACTGTTCCCAAAGAGGAAAATCAAACCATAATTGCATCAAAGAGCACAGAATAAGAGAAGAAGCAACTCAGAAAGACACCAAAGAGTGAAAACTGTTAATGCTTTCCAGGCTGGAAACTGAATTAGCCACTTCCCTGGTGGCTCAGATGGTAAAGATTCTGCCTGCAACGCAGGAGACCCGGGTTTGATCCCTGTGTCGGGAAGATCCCCTGGAGAAGGGAATGGTAACCCACTCCAGTATTCTTGCGTGGAGAATTCCATGGACAGAGGAGCCTGGAGGGCTACAGTCCATGGGGTTGCAAAGAGTTGGACATGACTGAGCAACTAACACTTTCTAATACTTATCAGAGAAAGCAGTGTTGTGACTGGAGCCCAGATGTCCCCACTCCCATGGAGGGCTCTCTGGAACATCACAAGCTTTGATAGGAAACCCCGAGAGAATCACAAGAGCTGCTACTTAATCCACATTGTCAGGCATCCAGGATGCAGACTGGCCATTGGGAGGCTCAGGTCAACAGGTGGCCAGGCACTACGGCTCTCCGAGTTCCCTGTTCTGCCCCTGAATGCACTCCTACTAATCTGAATCCAGGCTGCCCATGCAGAGAGCAATTACCCAGTACAAACTCTGACTGCTTCTTTTGTGTGTGTGTGGCTGCATCGCATGGCATGCAGGATCTTAGTTTCCTGACCAGGGATTAAACCTACACCCCCTTATAGTGGAAGCTCAGAGTCTTAACCATTGGACCACCAGAGAAGTCCCAAAATGCGAGATTTTTTCCTTTTTTTAATTTTTATTTTTTTGGCCTCACCGTGTGGCATGTGGGATCTTAGTTCCCTGACCAGGGATCGAACCTGCACCCGCTGTAATGGAAGTATGGAGTCTTAACCACTGTACCACCAGAAGTCCCATGACTGCCTTCTGATACCAGCAATCAGCTAACTTTTTCCTGGGGCCTGACCTACTCCCTGGATGAAGCTATACATAGAATTTCCAGACCGAAGCTGCCAAATATCCAACCTTGTGAGCAGCACAGCAGTTCCAGCACCTTCATCTTGTTCCCCATATAGTGACCAAGTGTCTGCTGCTCAACTGTTCTAAAGTTCTGAACCCTGAATTGCTTACCAAGTAAGATCTTTCTCCAACTTTGTTTTGTTATGGGACACGGGGGTGGGAATAAAGGGAAACAGATACAGTTAGTAACTCATTCCATTTCAACAGCTCAACTAAAGAACTTCTCAGTGGAGAAGGAAATGGCAACCCGCTCCAGTATTCTTGCCTAGAGAATCCTGTGGACAGCGGAGCCTGGTGGGCTGCTGTCTGTGGGGTCACAAAGAGTCAGACACAACTGAAGCGACTTAGCAGGCATGCATGCAAAGAACTCAGAGACACTCCCAACCCACACCAGAGAGTCTTAGACAAGCCTTGTTTCTTTCGGACGCTAGAACTGTCAGCATGGAGACACAGGGCCGGCCGCTGCGGGGGACAATGACTACAGTCAGCCGGTCTGCAGCTGTATGGCCCACAGACTGGTCCTGTGATCCCAGCTGTAAAAGGTCAGGGGTTTCTCTTCAATTCTTTGCTGGATTTAGAAGCCGTGAGTGGCTGAAAGTACAAACCACAATCTATAAAGGGGTTCATTTAATACTTGAGAAGATTAAAAGCTATAATTAACCTTTTGCAAAATAATAAACTCTGGAAGAACTACTACTGTGCTCACTTTCAGTTACAGTGCCAATCAGGAGGTCAAGGCCAGTGCTCTCTTCGTCAGCTTGATGTTGAGCTGACCAGATAAATGCGCCAGCCCTTTGGCCTGAAGAAGAAATGGGGATTTCTGTCTTCAGTGTGTGGAGTGCCTGGGCCGACATCCCGCTGTCACACAGCTGTGCTGGCCGCAAGGCTGCCTGCCCCTGCATCATTCCTTCATCTGGTCTTTCAGAGAAGGAGCAAACCCTAAACACAAGAACAGAGCCAGGACCGGAGGTCCCTGCCTTTGAAATCATCTCTGAAGCACACAAAAAATGTGGTTATTTTTCTTTTGTCCCCCAGACTAAAATTAAGCAGGGTTTTCACTTTGCCAGGCTCCAACCCTTTTTGATGTATTAATGGTTTAGAACCAGAGTCATCAGCTAAAACGTAATATCACAGATCATGGACTTAGAGAATATGGCAGGAACAGTCTGCTAAACTGTAGATGCTAATCTGATTTTACCCACGAAAGACACATAGACCTACTACGGACACAGAACTCACACTATGAATGACAGGCTCAAGCCAAAAAACATTCAAAATAAATGCTGCTTCAAGACACTATCTTAAAAAAAATTAAAAGTCCATTAAGGGAGGAAAGCACCAGCATCAATACCATCCGCATCCTCTGACTGCCGGCTTCAAGGTCACCTTCACGACAGTGTCACCAGACGCACTGCAGTCAGGGTTGAAGCCACAGTCAGCCTGGGAGAATGGCTGTCATCCTAGTTTTTCCTGTCTTTGGGGGCAGCTTGCAAATTCAGGTATCTGCATTGGCAGACAGTGATTCAGGTAGGAGATAACAATCATGTACATTAGAAAAATAACACTGAATATCAGATGAACCAATGAAACAATCAAGGTCTGATTTATGTCAATACACAATAAATATTAAATCATATTAACAAGTGTTGAAATTATAAAACAGATTAGCAAGCAAATAAATTAGCAAATCAGCTTTAGCTCACACATCCTATCAGTTAAATGTTTTTGAGAATACTCACAATATATACATTTACTTGTAAACTATCAATACATACATGTTCTAACACAGCTTTTATAAAATACAGCTTTTATAAAAATTAAAAACAGTAATAAAGAGCAAAAAATGAAATATATAATAATTAGCCTTTTCACTAACTTAGTTATTACTTTCTAACAGCTTTGTACTACCTTCAGCTGACACATCAAGGCTCAATTTATATACTTTATAGGGTGAGGCTCACTGTTAATGATAATGGATGTAAATCCATATTTCAAACAGTCTTCTTGATAATTTCCAAGGATATTGACCAAAGGTCAACAAATGGTCAGGCTCTAGATTTCTGAATTTTCAGGTGGAACAAGAGAAGCCCAGGTTGAGGAAAGCGATTCACCCTCAGTAACTTAGGAAAGGAACGTCTTTGGGTGAGGAACACCCTATCTACTTCTGTCTGTTCTTGAGGCTTGCCTGGGAAGGGACTGTGAGAGAAGATGCTGGCACTGGTCATTTCTATGTCTCGTCCTCTTCTCTGTTGATAATATTATCTCCAGACTCCAGTTCTCACAGAGATGAAATCAAGCTTTTTATCACCCTTCTAGCACCTTCCCTGGAGAAGGGAATGGCACCCCACTCCAGTACTCTTGCCTGGAAAATCCCATGGATGGGGGAGCCTGGTGGGCTGCAGTCTATGGGGTTGCAAAGAGTCAGACACGACTGAGCGACTTCACTTTGACTTTTCACTTTCACGCACTGGAGAAGGAAATGGCAACCCACTCTAGTGTTCTTGCCTGGAGAATCCCAGAGACAGGGGAGCCTGGTGGTCTGCCGCCTATGGGGTCACACAGAGTTGGACACGACTGAAGCAAATTAGCAGCAGCAGCAGCACGTTAAATATTAGCAAAGCTTATTTACTTTCTTACAGATAAAGAATAAAAATACATATGCAAATAGAAACTTCAATATTTTCTTCTTGGATTATGTCTTCAGCAACCTATTTTGGAGACTACTGAATGGAGAGACAGAATGAAACAGAGTTCACAAGAGCCGCTGGGGCACCAAGAAGCCAGCATGCTCATACGCTGGGGCTATCTTGCCTATAATCTCTTGTCTTTGGGGGAATGGCAAAAGGCTAATTCTTAAAGGCTAATTATTGTACAGTAAGAACAGTCTTCGATGGGTTTTGTATCTTCCTTTGCATGACACATAAAATTTGGATGTGAAAAGGTATTTAGCAATGATATTTTTTCATGGTTAATATCTTACTCTTCTAAAAAAAAACAAAAAACATGATTTGAGAAACCTCAGACTCATAATGCCCATGCCTCTCTCCTCCTTCCTAGATGACACCTGGAACAAAACCATAAAAGATGGTCCTCCGGTACCGAGCAGGAATTCAGGATGCATTTTCCCAAGGAAGTAATGCTACAAGCTGTAGTTACATGTAGGTGGACCAGAATTATGGTTTAGCCATGCCATAAGTTAATAGGTGAAAAGGAAAACTGGCAGAATGTTGATAATTATTGAAGCTGAGTGTTGGATTCAGGGGGATCCATTATACTTTTCTCTCTACTTTTGAGTATACTTGAAATTTCCTACAATAAAACATTAAGAAGATGAAAAAAAAATCATTCCAGGGTAGCCTGACATCCTTGCCACGGTTCCTATGCAATCAAGAGGCATTTTCCACACAGCTGCTTCTCCAACCAACTCAAAACATGGGGTAAGTGAGACAGTCTGCACTGAGACACCTCACCTGACAAACTCTCCTAGCAACAAGGGCACTGGGAAATAGCTGCGATTATAAAAGCCAGACAGAAAAATTTAAGTGACATATTTCAGGGGCAGGGTATTTTCAGTTAGGTACAATGTGGAAAAAAAAAATTTTTTTTTTTTAATTTCCTGTACTCATTGTACTGAGAATTCTAAGAGACCAACCAAGAGCAACCTTTTCCGGCTGTATGCAACGAGTCTCTTTTGGCTGAATGTAATGAGGCTGTTTTTGCCGTAAGGTTTGCTCACTCTAATTTCTTAAAAGAAAGAATTGCATGAAATTGAGATTAAAGTTACAAGTTAGAATTTCTTCTCAAAATTGATAATGTTCTCCCTACAAAAGTATTCTTTAATATGTCAAAATCACAGCCTGTATTTAGGGAACACAATTATAAAAACCTATCCCTCTTATTAGAATTGATGCTTTTGAGCTGTGTTGTTGGAGAAGACTGCAAGGAGATCAAACCAGTCAATCCTAAAGGAAATCAATGCTAAATATTCATTGGAAGGACTGATGTTGAAGCTGAAGCTCCAATACCTTGGCCACCTGATGAGAACAGCCAACTCGTTGGAAAAGACCCTGATGCTGGGAAAGACTGAAGCCAAAAGGAGAAGGGGGAAACAGAGGATGAGATGGTCGGATGGCATCACTGACTCAACCGACATGCGTTTGAGCAGACTCTGGGAGACAGAGAAAGACAGAGATGCCTGGTGTGCTGTAGTCCATAGGGTCGCAAAGAGTCAGACACAACTTAGCGACTGAACAACAACATACCTCTTATTAAATATCTAAATGTGACAATACATAAATGTGACATGACCCAAGGAGAAAAGGTTCTCCAAAATTAATGTGTGAGTTTGGCAATGGTGTAAATGTAGTATTAGTCAACCTATAGGCCGTATCTTTCTAAAACAGGTCATCACTATGGAAACCAACACCCTACTGCTGGGTTCTGCAGGTGGTTTATAAGTCTGAGGTAAAGACTTTACTCATGAATATAATTTACAATTACATGAGTCATACACTCAGACATAAACCCAGAGCCTTTCAAAATCTTTAGGAAGCATCTCATTATGGACATGTGGAAACTCTGTGTGCAAGAATGTCACCGAATATAATCGTGCCTAAGCATCCGAGGGTTCTAAGACCCCCGCAGACAATGAAATCCATAGATGCTCAAGTCCCCTTATATAAATGGTGTGGTATTTGCATGTAACCTATGCACATCCTCCTCATAAACTTTTTAAAAACTTAAATTAATTTGGCTGAGCTGGGTCTTAGTTGCGGCATGCAGGATTTTTTTTTTTAGTTGCAGTATGTGGGATTTAGATCCCTAATCAGGGATCAAACCCAGGCCCCCTGCCTTGGCAGCATGGAGTCTTAGCCACTGGATCATCTTACCTAAAACAGTGTTAACGCTATGTCAATAGTTGGAAATACAATGTAAATAGTTGCTGGCATGTGGGTTGCCCACATGCAGCAAATTCAAGCTTTGCTTTTTGAAACTTTCTGGAATTGTATCCAGGTAGTTTTGATCCACAGTTGGTACAGTATGCAGATGGGGAACCTGAGGCTACGGAGTCTGACTCTACACTCCTGGTCATGAGACAAGTACAATCTTGGAGAAGAAAGAGCATCCAATGTGCTTAAGAACACTCAGCGAGGCAAACATTCCAAGTGCGAATATGAGATGCCTCATTCTCTCGTTCTTTCCCAGGGCCCCTAGTTCAGCGTATCTAGCTAGTCGCACAAAGTAAAACTGGAAGGTTACTGCCTAGAGGTGTCGCCTACAAGGATGCCCTTGGACTCAGTGGTATGCACAAGGCCCCACCTGGAGCTAATTTACCCAGACCTCCATGCTTGTAGGTTCCATTAGCTTCTCCTAACATTGGGTCTTCCCCTGGCTTCCATGTGTTCACACGTCACTTTGTTTTACGTGGCTGTGCTGGGTCTTAGTTGCAGGTGGCATCTTCAGCTGCAGCATGCAAGATCTTTTAGCTGCAGCGTGTGAACTCTTAGTTTCGGTATGTGGGACCTAGTTACCTGGCCAGGAATTCAACCCAAGCCCCCTGCATTGGGAGCATGGACTCCTAGCCATTGGACCAACAGGGAAGTCCCCCATATGTCACTTTATTATGAATGCAGGTAGCAACTTTTTCCTCCTGTTTTGTGCTTCGTATCAGCTATGAATTCGCATCATAAAGAACCAGCAGGCCTTGGAGAAGGTTCTGAGAATTATCCTGTGTATACTGTGACAGCTCTTTCGCCACTGCTCCTGTTCCAGACAGCAAAGCTGCTGACTGGCGGGGCTTGGGGTGGGTGGTGGCAGAGTATCATGAGGTCTAACCCCACAACAGTCTCTGAGAACAGCTGCAGCTTGGTTGCAAAGTAGTCTTTTTGGCTCACCATCCCACACTCATCACTGCTGCAGTGTCGTTTTTAAACACAAATGCCTGCAGTGTGGCTGGAATAATAAAACCACCTGGATAAAGTACAGAAAAGCTTTACTTTTCTTCTCCTTTTCCTTGTCATGTGAAGGCACATCAAAGAAAAACTGCAGTGTTCCTTTAATTGTTTATGACGCCAATAAAGGAACCAGGCTCTCAGTCCAGGCTGCAAGGACTTCCCGGGCCCATCAATGAGAACGTCTATGGTTCAGAGGTTTCAAACCACACTGGCTCCTAAAACAGTCCGGAGCACCAAGCTTCCTGCCTGACATATTTGGGGGCTTCCAGATGAAGGGCAGGCAGCCTGCAGATCAAGGGGCTGGGCCTCTGTACTAGCACATTCTACCACAAAATGACGTTTTATAGTCTCCTGTCTTACCGAATGCTTAAAAAATATTCCCTACCTGCCCTCAAGAATTGCATTATGTCCTTTATAAAAACTAAATAGCATCAGATGCACAGGAAATAAACCCACTGATGAATCCCCTAAATCAAGCCATTTTTCAAAAAGTGACTCTTTCAACTCCCACTAGAAACAGGTTCACAGAACTGCTTTATAAAGAAACCAAGGCCCGTCTTCTGCACCACTTTAAAAGCCATAAATCTGGAGGCGGAATGGAAATTGCGAACACGCCACCATCCCCATCTCTCCAACGCTCTACTTGGCATGCATTCCTCATTCCTTACTCCCTTTGCACTCACTGTATGAGCACTGGTAAGAGGAGAGCAGACTTGCTGCCAGGCAATTTCTAAGCAGCAAACATCAAGTTTCAAACCCTGTCAAAGATGGACCATCCTGGCCTTTCCACTGCTGTGGAAAAAGAAAAAACTCTCCGTAAGCTGTACTTTTTATTGTAATTATTTTTTATCTTCTTGAAAGATCAGTCTTATCAAATCTCTTTAAAAAAAATTTATTTGGCTCTGCTGGGTCTTAGTTGCCACATGTGGGAATGTAGGATCTAGCTCCCTGACCAGGGATCGAACCTGGGTCCCCTGCACTGGGAGCATGGAGTCTTAGCCACTGGGCCACCAGGTAAGTCCCTCAAATCTTTTTATTTTTAATTGGAGGATAATTGCTTTACAATATGGTGCTGGTTTCTGCCATACATCAACATGAAATCAGCCCCCTCAAAGCTTGACTAAACGTTTTTCCCCAAAAATGCAAGTGTCAGGGATTTTTTTTTTTAAAGCGACTTCTTAGGGAGATGACAGGGTCAATATTAACTTAGTGCCCACATTTTCAGATTAAAACCTCATTCATTCATCCATCTATCCATCCATCCATCACTTAACACGTGCCTAGTACATGTCAGGGGCTGAGGACACAGTGATGAACAAGATGGCCATGGCCTGTGCGTTCATGAAGCTTCTGGTGTCCTGGGGAAGAGAGAGAGTAAACAGACAACTATAGCTTTGATAAGTTCTATGAAAGTGAGGTAGAGAAGGCTAGCTGTGCCTTCAAAATTTAGGCATCTCTTTCCATAGTGGGAAGGGGCTTCCCTGGTGGCTCAGAATGTAAAGAATCTGCACTACAAGAGACCCAGGTTCCATTCCTGGATTGAGAAGATCCCCTGAAGAAAGAAATGGCAACCAACTCCAGTATTCTTGCCTGGAGAATTCCATGAACAGAGAAGCCTGGTGGGCTGCAGTCCATATAGTCCACGGGGTCACAATGAGCTGGACACGACTCAGCGACTAACACTTTCACCCTTTCCACAGTGTAGAGCCACTGCAGAGAAGAAGCTGCCCCACTGAGTCCTAGATTTCCCAGGGCCTCTAGCGTTGTGGAGGGCCTGTGGGACTAGCTCACCCCAGTGGAACATGAATGGAAGTGATGTGTGTCACTTCTGGGTCCAGGCATTTAAGGAGGTACACCTTCTCTTTGCTTTCTCTTTCCCCTTCTGCCAGCTGGATGCAAGGAACTCTAATAACTTAGGGCGGGGGTCAGCAACCTGGGCCTAAGGCCTGTTTCTATGAAGTTTTACTGGAACACAGCCACACTCATTCATTCACATATGGCCTACAGCTCCTTTTCTGCTACAATGAGGAGCTAAATGGGTTGCAACAGAAACAGAGCCGTAAGTCTAACATATTTACTCTGTGTGTGTGCGCGCTCAGGCATGTCCAACTCTTTGCGACCCCATGGACTGTAGCCTCCCAGGCTCCTCTGTCAACGGGATTTTCCAGGCAAGAATACTGGAGTGGGTTGCCATTTCCTCCTCCAGGGGATCTTCCAGACCTAGGGATCGAACCCACATCTTTTACATCTACTTGATTGGCAGGTGGATTTTTAACCACTGCGCCACCTGGGGTTGGGGTAAATATCTACTATCTAGCTCTTTAAGAAGTTTGCCGAGCCACAGGATAGAAGGAACTTGGGCTCCTAACCAACATGGGCCCCCATCCACCTACCGCCAGGAACACCCATACTGGACTGTTAAGAAGGCAAGGAACAGACTTCTAATTTGTTACAACAGCAAATGTTATCCTACCTCATACAGAAAGCACAATGTCTAATGAGAAAATGGAACAGAAGGCAGATGCTCAAAGTTAGGCTCTATTATACTATCCTTTTCTTATCACAAGATTGTGTCCTAAATTTAATGTCAACACTGCTAAATGTTTTAAAGTGTCTTTTTTTTCGATTTGGCTGTGTCAGGTCTTAGCTGTGACACACAGGACATCCCCTCATGCGGGATCTTTCACTGTGGCAAGCGGGTTTAGTTCCTCCTTGGCATGTGGGACCTTAGTTCTCAGACCAGGGATTGAACCCTTGTCCTCTGCCTTGCAAGGTGGATTCTTAAGCACTGGACCACCAGGGATGTCCCTAAAGCGTCATCTTTTTAAAATGCTTCCCCAGAGTGTGATTTCCTATACTCAGTAAAACTAATCAAGCCCAAAGCACAGTTGCATTTGAGATCTTCAACTTGCAACACACATCCTACCCTTCCAATTCTTGGTAGTGGCCCCTTTTAAAATAGAGAATGTATTTAGCCCGGTGTCTAAAAACAGCCCTGTGCACCAAACAAAAGACCTCAGGCTACAACGTACAATTTGCTTGAATTACAGGTGTCAGTCCATGACAGCACTGAAGTATTTGTTCTCTGCAAGGAAAATCCAAATATGTTTATCGCAGGGACCAAGGGTAAAACACCTTCCTTAAAAAGAAAACAAAAATTCAGTTCTGCCTGGCTCCCCTGTGCGACTTTGGGCGAGTAACTTACCCTCTCCGTGCGTCCACATCCTCATGAGCACGTTACCTAACTGGAGAGGGCTGTGGTGAGGATTAAATGAGATACTATACCCAACATTCAGCCAGGCCCCTGTCGGTGCTCAGCTTCGTAGTGCTGCCTTTACTGTTTCATTATCAGATCAAAGCAACCACACTGTGCCATAACTTCGGCATCTTCTGTGTAGTTAGTAAATTCTTGACTAATTAGTAGAAAACTTAGTAAATTGTAGTCTCAGCACTAAAGATCGACGGATTAAAATTAAAATCTTCCCAAGACAATTAAGAGCTCAAATCAGATTAAATGGAATACTGCAGTCAGTCATTAGGCACTGGAAGCAATGTAAGCAGCATTTTTCTTTGCTAAAGTTAGCACTAACTTACTTACAGGGCATGTAATTCAGGTAGATGCGGCACCACCCTTATCGAAAAAGCTTAGCAACCATGCATAATGATCACTTTTGCTCCACTTCTTATATGAATGCTACACTTAAGTGTGTCACAGCCTCAAGACTGAGCATCAGCTTCTCTTTAAAAAGAAACACTCTCATAACATATTACCATGTGAAAGGGGGGAAAAAGGTTGAACTGCAGAACACAGGCATACCTCATCTTACTGCGCTTTGCTTTACTGAGCTTCACGGACGTTGTGTGTTTACAGATTGATGGTTTGTGGCAGCCCTGCACTGTCAGCTGATGGCTGACATTTTTTCAGTAATAGCTTTTTTAAAAATATATATTTTATGGAAGTACAGTAGATTTACACAGTTGGGGAGCAATGAAGTGTTTTTATTTATTCGGCTGCGCAGGGTCTTAGTCACATGGGATCTTCAATCTTCATGGCACCACGGGGGATCTTTAGTTCCGGCACCACGTATCTTTTTTGTTGTTGTGCCAACTCTTAGCTACAGCATGAAGGATCTAGTTCCCTGACCAGGGATCAAACCCGGGCCTCCTGCACTGGGAACATGGGAGTCTTTGCCACTGGACCACCAGGGAAGTCTCCTGAAGTATTTTTAAATTAAGGTGCATACATTGTTTTTTTAGACAGAATGCTATTGCACACTTTACAGACGACAGTATAGTGTAAACGGAACTTTTACATGCACTGGGAAACTGAAAATTTGTCTGACTCCTTTAATGCAATATTTTGTTTTATTGTGGTAGTCTAGAACTCAACCCATAATATATAACTGTATATGATCCCATTGAACCAAAACAAAAAGAGTTCATGTGTGATAGATGTACTCATATTTGTAGAAATGTAGGAAAAAACAAGGATATATACCAAATATGTATATGTATAAATTATATATTGTATTAACTATAATTCCCTCCCACTACTGTGATAAAGAATAATTTTTTCCTTAGGGTTTTCTGTGTTTCTTTAAACATTGATCATGCATTTTTTTAAATAAGGGAAAAAGGTTATTAAATAAAAAAATAAAGCAGAACAAACAATATTTTGCACTCTGAGAGTTCTTCCCCTTGTTTTGTGGGGTTTTCATTTTGCAGTAAATAGAGATCATGGTGCCCTTTTTTGGAGCACGCATTTAAACAGAGAGGAGGAAAAACCTGTTAACAGAGAAACCAAACAAGCTTTGAATTATCAAAAAATCAGAAAATAACAAGTGTCAGCAAGGATGTGGAGAAACTGGAACCCTTGTGCACTACTGGTGAGAATGTAAAATGGTATAGCCACTGTAGAAAATGGTATGGCAGTTCCTCAAAAGATTAAAACTAGAATTACCATATGATCCAGCAATTTCACTTTTGGGTACACAAACCAAGGAATTGAAAGCAGGGTCTCAAACATCTCTTTGTACACCCACGTTCATAGCAGCATTGCTCACAAGAGCAAAAACGTAGAAACAACCCAAGTGTCCATCAACAGATGAAGAAATAAGCAAAATGTAGTTAGCATATACATACAATAGCAGCCTTATAAAAGAATAAAATTTTGCAATATGCTACAACTTGGAAGAACCTTGTGGACATTATTCTAAGTGAAACAAGCCAGTCACAAAAAGACAAATATGGTGTGATTCCACTAATATGACATATTTAGAGTATTAAAATAAAAACAACAACCAAGGAAGT
Organism: Bubalus bubalis; assembly: GCF_019923935.1. Classification (NCBI taxonomy): domain Eukaryota; kingdom Metazoa; phylum Chordata; class Mammalia; order Artiodactyla; family Bovidae; genus Bubalus; species Bubalus bubalis. Next base: position 14,645,390 of record NC_059159.1, on the reverse strand, counting down.
AGAATGGTGGTTACCAGGAGCTAGGCAATAGCCAGGAAAATAGGAGGTTATTGTTTAATGGGTTTAGAGTTTCTGTTTTAAAAGGTGAAAAGGATATGGAGGTGCATGGTGATGATGGTTGTACAACAATGTGACTGAATATTAAACATAATACTGCTGACCTGTACACTTAAAAATGGTTAAGATGGTAGATTTTGTTAGGTGTATTTTACTAAAATTTAAAAATACATATACAAAAAAAAATGTATATGTGCTTAACTTATGACCTATATAAGCTACAGCTATGCTTTCAATTGTGTATATTATGAAACATATAGAAGCACCAGAAACTTTTAAAATACGTGGAAATAAATACAAATGGAAGTTCTAATATTTCCTTTCCAATGAATTGCCTCAGGCACTCCTCGGGAGGTCCAAATCCTAAAATCTGACAGGCACAGAAAAGTAATGCCTCCTTCTCAAACCCAGGCCCCACTGTGCACAGAGCAGCGTGTAGCAGCCCAACCCTGACATTAAAATCTGCCTTCTCTTCCTCCTTCCCTTCTCTTGCATTCCAGGAGTCTTTAACCCTGCTCCAGGGTCTCAAAAAAAATTTTTTTTTAATTATTTATTTATCTGGCTGTGCCAAGTCTTCACTGTAATATACAAGATGTAATTCCCCAACCAGGAATCGAACCCAAGCACCCTGCATTGGGAGCATAGAGTCTTAACCGCTGGACCACCAGGGAAACACTACCCTCAAGAATATTTAATCCTAACAGACTCAGCTACCATGAATCCTCAGTAGGCAGCAAATGCCTGGCAAATTCAGAGAGAGATCGAAATGGAAACAAATGGAAATGCTACTGGAAATGCTCCCGAGCCATGGAGATCCTTGCGAAGCTACCTGGTGAACTGGCAAAACGGGAGCTAGAATGAGGTTTACCAAACAAGTCTTGGGTGCCTGGAGATCCCAAAGTCTTAGAAACACTGCTTGAGCAAACACTTGGTGGAGACAGTGAAGTAAAAGGATACAGTCAGATCTACAATGAGGCTGGTTGACAGCCAGCAGGTGCAGAGAGGCTTACCTTCAGGATCTCAGGTTCTTTGATATCCAGAGACCTTGGGTTCCAGTGTTGTAGATGTTTATGTAATCTGTGATGTTTATGAGCACTTGGTGGTGTAAAAAACCAAATCAGGCAGACTGCAGTCATGAATCCAAGGCCAACGCCCAAAAAGAGTCCGCTCACGTAATGCGGGAGGGGGAGAATGAGGTACGCATAGACGCACAGGACAAAGCAGCCCAGCGTCTTGACGGGTAATTCCAGCTGCTGCGCGGCGGAGTCCACCTCGTGGTCACTGTCCAGAGCTGGGCCATCGTCCGCCAGCCCCTCTGGCTTGAGAGGGCCTTCTGGGAGTTTCTCGGCTTTACTCTCCCCTTCCGGTTCCAGGTCAAAGTCTTCAGTGTACAGTTCGCAAAACTCTTCGTCTTCTTTGCTCGCTAAGGCAGACAGAGAGCATTTCTCAAGAACCAGGGAGCCGGTCTTCGGGCCGCCCTCCTTCAGGCCGCTCCCCTGGGAGCTCCTCGGTTCCGCCTCTCTCGCGGGCTCCTCGGAGGACTGTGGCTGGTCGCTCCTGGGGACGCCGGGGTCGCTCCCCACGCCCTCCCCCTCGGAGTCACACTCCTCCTCCTTGATGCTGTAGTTGTTATTGCTTTCCAAGTGACCATTCAGGCTGGACAGATTGGAGAGCTCGGAAGCACTTGAAGATAAGGCTTTGGGCCTGTGGCTGCCACTTTCTTCCCCTATAATCTTACTGAAAAGCTGAAAAGGGTCATAGATGACTTCCGAGAGGCGTCGCTTAGTGTCTTCGATCTTGGCCTCCATTTCGGGCACTTTAAAAAAGGAGCGCGTGTCGGAAGGCGACGTCAGAGGGGAAGAGGGTGCAGTTTTGGAATCCCCACCTGTGTTCCGAGGCTGCGTGAACTGCTTGAACAGGTGTAAATTCAGCTTGGAGTCAGGGGGCCTGTAGGACACGGCGTCGGACTCCTGCCGGGAGGTGTCGGTGGACAGAGACTTGACTAACGTTTTCATCAAGTGCCTGTGCCGGGGCGGGTGGGGGGATTCTTTTGGCTCCACCTCGGTCGACAGGGACTTCACGAGGCTCAGGAAGGGTTTGGCGCTGGAAAGCGTGGAGGACGAGGCGCTGGATGAGAGGATGGGCGACCGGGAAGGTGAGGACAGTGGGGAGGAAGAACTGGTTTTCTGCTCGGACAGGGAGGACACGCTGGGAGAGCTAGCTAAGGGCCCCAACAAGGACGACCCCGGGGACAGAGCCAGTGGCACGGTACCGAATACTTGTACGGCCGGAGCAGGGGGCTCCAGCAGCTTTACGGTGTTCTCGGAGACGGGCACCACGGCGGGGGACACGGACAGGCCATCCGCCAGGATGAGCTGGGCGCCGGGGCCAGCGGGGCCATGGCCACCCCCGGGTTCAAGGTAGAGGTCCTCCTTGGCTTCGAGCCCCGTTACAACGCTCTGGTCGTCCAGCCCCTCCTCCAAGAGCTCCCGGAACTCCTCCTCCTCTTCCTCCTCCTCCTCCCCGGACACCGAGAAGTGGATGGCAATAGTGTCTCGGGAGACGGACCTCTGCACGTGCACTCTGGGGGCTGATGGTTTTGGCATGTCAAGGGTTTTCTCTGCATGGCGACCATTCAGACTTGTCATCGCCGGCTTCACAAGGGCTCAGGCTCTGTGAAAACAGCGAGAAAAACCAAAAGTCAGAAAGTGGTTTCTCCACGGGAGACGCTGTCCTGTGTGGACCAGAGCGCGGCTAAAGCTCACTTCTAAATGGTGATTATGCTTTTACCTGGCAGATGGCCACCCTTTCTCACTTGAGCAGGTTTAGTGGTTTACTTTTCATCAGATAAATTCCAGCGAGGCATTCTTTTATGAGCAAACTACCCACCCGTGTTATAAATGCCATACAACCTGTCTTCTCTCACAACATCTAAGTAATTGTTTCCTCCCTGTTAACTGGCCCATTTCTATCAGTAATTCTATACTGCAAGGCTTGAAAGACCTGCACGACAGTTGTTACCAGCATTAGTTCGGAACTCCCACAGGATAAAATGCAGCATCCTGGCGATTTTGAGGATCTCGGAACAAAAATTTCACCAGTGGCTTTCCGGCTATAAAAAGTGAATCCTGGAGGGTTATGGCTTTCACTGCAATTTTCACAGCAATCCTAACAATTATTTGGCTTGTGTCTCCCGCCAATGTTCATATAGCCTGACACTGCAAATAAGTAGCAGAGTAACCAAGGGTGGCAAGGGACATCTGCAAACTTATTGCTGTGACCAGCTGGCTTATTTCCCAAATGGTAGGTACCCTGAGGCCAGAGTATTTAGGCAGCCATGAAGACATGGTCAGTTCTTAGACTTCAAGATAAAGCAAAGTTATATTTTCAGCTGAATCCAAGGGCAGGAAAAGGAAGTCTCAGTGCTGAAATCGACCACCAACTGAGAACTCAGTGCTAAGAGCTGGAGTGAGAGACATGGAGGCGACATTGCTTAGTCGCTGTAGAGATAAGAGACACCTGAAAAGCTGGGCAGCAAAGCAAAAGAAGCCAAGCCTACCTGTGACACCCAGTGCGTGACACTGTCCCCCACTCCCCATTCACTTAGGGCCCATTTACAGGAAACCAGGCATCATGACAGGTCCTACCACAAGGAAATGAACACCACCATCTGGAAAGCACGACTGTCAGAGTAGCTAAAATGCACTTGAGGAGTGACCCGCAGGCCTTCTGAGGAGGGTGAGAGCAGCGCGGGAGGCAGGACACCTGCCTGCTCCTTTAAACTGACAGCAGGCTGGCAGGACAGGCCTGATTAGAAAGAAGGGACGAAGGCATGAAGATGCGCATGGGCATGGTGTGTCCTGCCACGTGGGTCTATTCTCCACGTCCAGGACGGAGGGTGGGTGCTGGGGGCAAGGGGCGGCATGAGCAAAGCATCATGGAAGAGAGGAAAGGGCAGCCTTGGGGCCAGGAAACAAGGCTTCTGACACTTGATCCTTCTCCAGCTGACTTGGTGGGACCTTGAACAAGCCAAGACCTCTCTGGGTCTCGGAATCTTCATCTGTCAAACGAGGGACCAATGACTTTGAGACTGTCCAAATCTCAAACTCTTATGTTTACAGGTGATAGTACAGAACCCAATCTGATACTTACCCTGATAATCTGCCATAGAGTCAACATTGTGCTGCCTGCTCCTTTAATTTGAAGAACCCCCATATTTAAGTCTTCTACCAAACATTCAGGTTCGAAATTCTAGTAACTAAGACTACCAAAACAAAAGAAAAAGTAAACCTGTGTTTGTTTGTAGGTGATGGGGGAGAAAAATCAGGGTGGGGAGGAGAGGAAGGGCAGGAAAAACTATTTCCCAGAAACAGGAAATAATCCAGTGATGACAAGAACTACAGTTCAAGAGCCCAGTCACAAGAAAGACACATCTCAAACTACCGATTGAGAAATTACTTTCGTAAAAACTTTTCAATAGAGTTTTGTCCAAGCTCCTTCATGATCCTCAGGCTCTCCCGTCTCCATTGGAGCCAAGAAAAAAGAATTTCTATTGATCAGACAAAACATTCAAATCCAGGAGCTGGCAGTAAGCTGGAAAGACACAGCTGCTGGTCCAGGACAATCCTTCCCTGTTATCTCAAAGCCAACATGTTTATTGGCTTAGGAAGAAGAAAAATACCAAGTACAAAACACATTTTTCATTTTAATGGTCACCGACTTTTATAGGGGCTTCCCTGATAGCTCAGTTGGTAAAGAATCCGCCTGCAATGCAGGAGACCCCAGTCCGATTCCTGGGTTGGGAAGATCCGCTGGAGGAGGGATAGGCTACCCACTCCAGTATCCTTGGGCTTCCTTTGTGGCTCAGCTGGTAAAGAATCCGCCTGCAATGCGGGAGACCTGGCTTTGATCCCTGGTTTGGGAAGATCCCCTGGAGAAGGGAAAGGCTACCCACTCCAGTATTCTGGCCTGGAGAATTCCATGGACTTGCAGTCCATGGGGTGGCAAAGACACGACTGAGCCACTTTCACTTTTACAAGGGTAATTTTAAAATAAAATTATAGAGGTAATTTAAAAAGAAAGTTTGGTTTTTGATCATTCTCAGTAGGCTGAAAAATAAGCTATTTCAATTGCTTTAGTAACATAAAGGATGGTCTGAAAGGCTCTGCTACTCTAAGGCTGGTGGTGAAAGTGACAGTGGGCACAGGTACAAATACAGAGAGCATGACCAGGGGCTGAATAGGTAAGCGAGTCATCTGGGGAGCAAGAGTGGAGAGGCTCTTCTGGAGTTGAGGTGGGATGGTTTGGGAATCTGCAGGCAAAGTCAGGCCCCGTCCAGAAGGGCCAACAATAGTGCTTCCAGAAGCCTGTGGTCTCAGCAACCAGACAGGGCCATTAGGGGCCCATCTGCCCAACCCACCAACACATAGTCGGGCCTCCTGACTTTCCCAGGGATGGGGGAGCCTGGTGGGCTGCCGTCTATGTGATCGCACTGAGTCGGACACGACTGAAGTGACTTAGCAGTAGCAGTAGCAGCAACTGATCTCTGACTAGACTGTCTTCAGATCTTGTTGGGCTGCACCCTGCAGGCCTACAATGCTGTACTCACCCAGCTTCAAGACCAAAGAAGAAACAGCCCAGACTCAGTGAGGGAGACATCAATGGTTTATTGGATGGGGGAGTTTACATGTCTGAAGCAAGGTTCTGGAGTGATATCCACCATGTGCAATGGGTGGTGAGCAAGACATGGCAGCAGTCTTTGCTGCCAAAGGGAAGGGGAGATTGCTAGTTATAGGGGGAATTGACATCAGGTTTGCTCATTGGTAACCGGGGAAACTAGCATCGGGGCATGCCCCTTACCGCCCCTTTTGCTAAGAACAGTCACTAGCTGGGGCCTGGGGCAAATAAGCAGGTGGGTCAGTCCTGTGAGTAGGTGTAGGTGAAGCAGGCACTGGTAGAGCAGGGGATGTACAGAGAGCAAGGGAACAGCCATCTTGAGTGGCCTGTGTCAGCCAACTGGGCCTGAGCTGGGCCTCCTGAAGAGTCAGGTGCTGGTGTGGCTCACCACTGCTAACGTCTTTCTGTAGGGCTCAAGCAGTGGCTTTAGAGGTTTGGAATAAACTCTCCCAAATTAGGTTTTACTAAAACAAGCCACATGAGGCTAAAGCAGCACTACACCTTTTTAAAAATAAGAAAATCTTACAGCCTTTTTGCTCATCCGCAAATGAGGGGGCTAGGTCAGATAAACAAAGATTGCTTCAAGGACCCAAACTGCTGGATAACTCTATGTCCTGGAACCAGAGTCCATGGATTGGGTTCTAGACAAAACTGATCACCACGTGGCTGCTCCCTCTTCCTCCTAGGGAGTCCTCCAAGCCCCCCTTCTCCATCCTTCATGGGCGGGCGGCTGGGGCCAGTAAAACTGACCTTCCTACAGCCAAGGTCAAGGGAAAAAGCACCTGACTGCTGTCCGGAACTTTACGTGACTGTGCCAAGGACACAGCACTGAATGAGGAGGGGGTGGGGAGCCGGTCAGACATGGGCTTTTGACACTCATGTCCTGATTTGCCACCACAGTGATCTGCCTCCTCAAGCGTGTCATGCACGCTTGTTATTCCTGCTTGTCCTGGCCTTGGTTTGGCCCTCCATGCACCGGCATGGAGAGAGCTGAGAGTGTGGTTCTCAACAGCTAGCATGTGACCAGCAGGATTGGGAAATAAGAATTCGTTATCCATCTGATAATCTAGCATCATAAAAAAGTAGCCTCCTGCCCTCTACTATCTCAACTCAATTATAACTGGACTCAAATAAACGAGGACAACCTTTTCTCAAGCACTCAGGAACTGAAATGTCAATAAAGGTCACTTCTCTCTCACCAGGTCTCCTTTTTCCAAAGCCACCAGCACAAGACCTTGGGTTTTAACACTGATTTTGAGTCTTGTGAGGGGAGGGCCTAAAGCTTCCACTGTCAATTAGGATGATTTCTTGCCAGAGGTATGTTTAAACAAAAGGCTGATTTGGTCATGAGCAAAGTATGCTAAATATGAACCCCATCCAGCCCCAGAATGGATGGGTGCGCAAGAGCTAGGTGATGTTAATAAACACCAGAGGCCAGAGGTCTGGTGTCTGGGAAAGCAGGTTCTATTTTTCAGGTCCACCATTCTGCTGAAAACAACTAACAATGAAATCAATATTTTTTTTAAAAAACTGAAAAGCACTGAAGCTTCAACAACTGAGTAAAGAATCACAAGGCCAGAAGGAAGAAAAAACCTCAGAGAGATGAGCCCTATAGAAGCTGCTCTTGCCCTCAAACCACTGGATGATTCTGCCAAATTGGCACCTTCATTTTATTGATCTTCTGAGCAGAAATCGTAGTTCAGGGCTGGCTGAGGTGGAGCCCTAACTGGAGAGTGTTCCCCAATGAGCTGGGACGTCAAAGGGCTACATCTACCTGGGAGTAGGAGAACCAGAGGCAAATGGCCCTCACTTAGATCTGAGAGCTTTGAGGCCATTAAGCTAAGTGAAGGAAGCCAATCACAGAAAGACGAATATTGTGTGATTCCATTTTGTGAGCTATCTAAAGTACTCAAATTCAAATAAACAGAAAGTAGGATGGCAGTTACCCGGGCTGGGGAGTAGGAAGCAGGGAGTTGTTTTGTAACGGATATAGAGCTTTGTATGATGAAAGAAGTCCATAGATCGGTTGCATAACAATGTGAATATACTTTCGCTACTGAGTTGTACACTTAAAAACAGGTAAATTTTAAGTTATTTATATTTTACCGTAAGACTCTTGAGTTCCTCGGACTACAAGGAGATCAAACCAGTCAATCCTAAAGGAAAATCAACCCTGAATATTCGTTGGAAGGACTGACGCTCAAGTTGAAGCTCCAATATTTTGGCCACCTAATGCAAAGAGCTGACTAATTAGAAAAGACCCTGATGCTGGGAAAGGTTGAAGGCAGGAAGAGAAAGGGATGACAGAGGATGAGATGGTTGGATGGCATCACTGACTCAATAGACAAGAGTTTGAGCAAACTCCAGGAGATGGTGACAAACAGGGAAGCCTGGCACGCTGCAGTCCATGGGGTCACAAAGAGTCAGACTCAACTGAGAAACTGAACAACAATAATTTAAAAATAACTTTAATTTCACCAGTCGCAACTTTAGAGTGAAATAATATAATACTCTGAACCACTTATGCTGACTAAAAAAATTCAAAAAGCTCACATTGTTCTTTAGTGTTTATACCACCATGTGATTATCTTCTGAGATAATAAATGCAGATGCATTCATTTATGCTCTCATACTTTTAGTGGGTGGGGAAATTATTTAGAGCCAAATGCTCTCTGAACCTTAGTCGGGTCTGTTTCAAGGAAGCAGAGTGTCTTGAACCATTCTGGGGATGGGTCTTGATTAAAGTCTTCACTGTAAGTCTCCAGTAAAGTTATTATGCCTTGTAAAGATGTTTATAGCTCTAAGACTGAGAAAGCCTCTAATAAGGGTTTCTCACCTCAGCATTGATGCAGGATCATAGTCTATTCAGTCTAAAAATAAGGAACAAATCAATATCAATGGCTCCCATCTAACCTGAATTCAGAAAATACAAAGGCCTCAACAAGAAGCTGGTAGCCAACTGCCCTCCAAACATGCCCTCCCATGGATATCACAAACTCCATGATATCAACCTCAGTGAAGTCAGTTAGAATAGCAAACATCCATGAAATTTACTTTATTTCTAGTCACTCAAAAAGTTTATCATCATTAATTAGTCCACTAAAATCCAATCAACAATAAATCAGATTGTACAATGAAAAATGAAGAACTCTTTCAAGGCTCACTGTTGGCATTTATTAACTTGGATATAACAACCTCTCTGAATCTGATAGGTTTGTTTTCTGTGAGTTTTCTGGACTAGTTTGCTAACTGCCCTTCCTGCCTCTAGCTGTATTTGAAACAATTCAATCTGAAGATTTTACAGAGCCATGAAAACAGAAGAGTTCCTTCCAGGCCATCCACTCATCAGCAACTCATCTCCTCGGTCCTCTCACATTATAACAGCCAAACAGTAATGCAGCCATTATTATTATCAACATCAACATTATTATTATTATTAATTTCTCAGTCATATACTAGGTTAGAGGAAGTGCTGGAGGAAGGAAAAAGTGGAGGGAAATGAGCAATTGTGACTGGAAATTAAACTTGTCTCCAGATGCAGAGAGCACAGTAACACAGCATCTGAAGAGGCAAGCCTGGTTTGGAACATGCCCCATTTCTCAGGAGCATCCCTAATCCTTCAAGATCATTGTGAAAATTCTTCATCTTTGTAAAATCTGGCCTGTTAAGATATTTGCTGTCTCTGGACAAGCTTGCACTTGGACATATGATGTATGGGCACCATCTGCTAGCATGGGTTGTGTCAGTCAATAGTCTTAATTCCAAAGCATCTCTTGGCAGAGGAAAAGAGTCAAGCTGCATTGTATTGCAGAGGATGTCCTAACATCTCTTATCTGTGCAAGCTTTTAATAGGATTTGGTTTTATGAAAAGTAGAGAAGGGCCTCAGGACTCATTTTTTTCCACCTTGATGCTGCAGAGGAAGTGGTGAATCTGGTCAAGAACAACTAGTATAGGCAGGTCTGATTTAGCCTAAAAATCTCAAGTACATCTTAATAGCCATCCCTTATTCATTTAAATTCAATGAAGCAGCTGAGAACTGCCAGCAGCCAACAGATTCTAATCTGTTAATACTCCACCTTACAAACAAAAATCAATATTGACATTGTAGATAATGAACTGGTGCTAGCCTTAGCTTCATTTAAAAAGAGAGAAGAAAGAGAAAAGATGGTACTCTACTACCAGTAAAGGCATCCTCACAAGGCACTTAGACCTTGACTGTGAGAAACCTGGAACTCCTATGCCATCAGTTATTAGGTTCCCAGACTGACTCAGAGTCTCTTCCAACCTAGTAGAACAACACAACACAAGGTTGATACGATTAACACACAACAGCTTCACCCTCTGCAGCCACTGCACAGATGTTTACACCTACTATGAGGAAGGCCCATCTGGGAAGAGGGCCACATCCCTGAAGGAAAAAGGGGTTCAGAAGCATCAATGTGATGAGAATTTTGCTTTATAGATTGCTGGATGGTTCTGGTAATGAAATCCAAATGCAGTAACTCTTTCAAAACCAGGTCACACCTTTGGCACAACCACATGAGGCCTATGGAGGTTTATAAAAGATAATCCTGATGCCATCCATGGGGGGCGGGGGTGGGGAGATCTCAAGGAGACAATAGATGTCATATGACGACATCTATATGAAAGTTCAAAACAACCCTGAAGTAATGAAAACTCAGGATAGATATGCCCAAATCAGATGGCGCTAATAGAATAAAGAAGGAATTTTTTTTTTTTTTCAGTAGAAAAACCATGTTATGTGACTTAGGAGGAAGAGATGTGAACAAAATAATCTGCCAGATGTGAAACAGCAGCATATGGAAAGGCACTGAGATGAAAACAAGTCAATCAAGATAGAACAAGACAGTTGCTAAATGACTGGGTCGGCTACAGCTGAAGGGCTGTACTGGAGGCATGGCAGGAAGATTAATATTTGATTTCAGAGGCAGGGAATCAATTGCTCAACGCCTCTGAAGCCTAAGTGCTTGGATTTATATTTAAATCTTAGGAAACAAAACCACTGTAGGTTCTTGGGAAGTCTGCAACCTGGATGTAAATAGTTTTGTTCAGGTGAGTGCCTGGAACCTGGGAGACTGTGGTGCTGAAAATCCAGGAGGATGAGCAGAGGGTAGTGCCTGTGGTCACAAAAGAGCACATTTTTCAAGAGCTCATCGGGTCAAAGGTTATTAAGGGGGTGAATCTGACAAAGAGTAAATGGAGTTCCTTGTTCAGTTTTCATCTTTGCAACCAGGAGATCCAACCAGTCTATCCTAAAGGAGATCAGTGCTGGGTGTTCACTGGAAGGACTGATGTTGAAGCTGAAACTCCAATACTTTGGCCACCTGATACAAAAAGCTGACTCATCTGAAAAGACCCTGATGCTGGGAAAGACTGAGGGCAGGAGAAGAAGGGGACAACAGAGGATGAGATGGTTCGATGGCATCACGGACTCAATGGACATGGGTTTGGGTGGACTCTGGGAGTTGGTGATGGACAGGGAGGCCTGGCGTGCTGCGGTTCATGGGGTTGCAAAGAGTCAGACACGACTGAGCAACTGAACTGAATTGATTTATTTATGGCCACACTGTGTGGCTTGTGGGATCTTAGTTCCCTGACCAGGGATTGAACTCAGGCCCTCGGCAGTGAAAGCTCAAGAGTTCTAACCACTGGACTGCCAGGAAACTCTCACAACCATTTAAAGTCAGATTATTTCCAAATGAAAAACAACAACAACAAAAGCAGTTTCCCAACTACTGTTTGGCTTTGGGTCTGTTGTCATATATTGCTCCTTCCCTCTGCCATGGGCCCTTCCTGTCAGAGTTATCAAGCTCAGTTACAGGAGGGAGCCCAAGTTTTAATACTCTTTGAATTTTTAAAACTTTATTTTGAAATAATTATAGACTCTCAGGAAGTTGCATAAGAGAAGTCCTGTATACATTTCACCAATCAGTCCTTATATTTTAAAATCAAACTTTTTAAAAAGTGATTTTTTGATCATCCCGTGAGGCATGCAGGATCTTGGGTTCCTCACTAGGGACCGAACCTGCACCCCCTGCAGTGGAAGCACAGAGTTTTAACCATCGAACCACCAGGTGAAACCTTAAAGGCAAATTCCAAATGGTTAGGAAGTCAAGTTTTTACCACAGACCACGAATTCATCCCTGTAAGAAAAACATATTCCAACAGGCAGAGGGAAACTTCTGCTTATAAGGACTTTCTACTAGTCTTGCTTAAGGTCTTCAACGGTCAACTTTAGGAAGACATCATCAGTAGATACTTCCCAAGCACAGGAACAGCCAATTCACCTGAAAGTTCAAAAGGCCAACAGCAAAAAAGCTCAACTGACTACATACAACAAAGAATCAAGAAACATATCAGTGAAACAATTTTGGTCACCAAATTTCATCATTAAAATTTAACATGGGATGATGTCAAGGGCATGTTGAGACAAACCCTCTATTATATTGGCACATAATCAGCAAAAACTTCTCTGAAACCAATCCTGCAGTAACTATTAAGTACCTCAATAATGTTCACACCTACACACACCAGGCAAAAAAAGGACTGGAGGGGCATTAATGCTAGTTTTCTCCATGTAACAGGCTTATCAGTAATTTTTATTTTCTACTTTTTAGGTATTTCCAAATCCTATTAATTAGGTAATTCCAAATACTTTCATAATCTGGGGGGGGGGGGGGGATTACATGTAGTAAGTGTATGTAAATCTTTCAAATAAAACATTAATTTCAGAATATCTAGTTGTATTAATACTAGCCACTCATCCCCCACACCTTACCCATGAGAAAACTAAGACACAGAAAGATTCATTTTTATAAAATGAGTCACATCATATGTATGTATGTAATCTGTTTTTATACTCAAGAAGTAATCTAGCATCTGGAAAGTAATCTAGAATCTGGGAATCAGCAAGACCTTTGTGTTCAGTTCTACTAACTTGGTAGGAATCTGACCCTCAAGCAAATTTATTTACTCTAACCAAGCCTCCATTTCTCCATTTGCAAACTGGGAATGACAAAAGACAATTCAGAAGATTAAATAGAACAAGTTATATAAAGTACTGAACATGGTCCCTGGTACAGAGCAAGCATTTCTAAAATGTTCACTGTTTGTATGTAAGTATTTCCTCAAAGCAATAGATTCTTTCACACACGACTTTAGCTTTATGAAATGAATACAATGGAACCATTTCAACACGGGCTACATTTTTTTTTGCTATTACACACAATGCTGTAATATATTATGATGCTATACATACCTTTGACAGCTTCTCCAATTACTTCCTTGTTTGTGTGTGTGTTTGCTCAGACATGCCCAACTCTTTGTTACACTATGGACTGTAGCCTGCCAGGCTCCTCTGCTCATGGAATTTTCTAGGCAAAAATACTGGAGCAGGTTGCCATTTCCTCCAGGGGATCTTCCTTACCCAGGGATCAAACCTGCATCTCCTGTGTTGGCAGGTGGGTTCTTTACCACTGTATCACCTGGGAAGCCCAATTATCCGCTTAGTAAATATTTTTAGATGTGGAATTACAGGGCCAAACAGCATATATGAATTTTCACTGCAACTTAAAAAAACCACACAATTTCAAGTTCATTGTAAAAAAATTTTCAAAAAACAGATGTATGGAGAGGAAAAGTGAAAATTTCTCCTGCTTGCCCCAAAAATCACCCATGCACCCTCTGTCCTTCTATATGTATTTATAAATACACACAACCACACAAAGCTATTTTTGTTTTTGGTCTTAAGTCATACCATACATATTGTTATGCACTTTGTTTTTCACATATTTCCTGGATCCCTTTCGAATGCCAATACATACAAATCTACAGGCACACACACTTTTGCTACATGGTATGGCTATACCATAATTCATTTAATCATTCCTCTATTGATAGAAATTAAAGTTTTTTCCAGTTTTTACACTAAAAACAATACTGCTTTGAAAAGCTTCCTATATAAATCTTATGCACAGAGCAAGTCTATCATAAAGTTTCTACCTTGAACCCTTGTCAGGATTGAACATTATTTTTAATTATTACCCATCTGATGGATGGGGAAAAGGCACCTCAATGCTTTGAGAATCAGTTCATCTTTCCCCCCAGCTGTTTCTCTTCTCTTAACTGGCCATTCATGTTTCTTGCCCAAGGATTTTTTCTTAATCACTTTATGTATCATAGATAATTAACACTTTGTCTACTGTATGTGCGGGAAATATTTTTCCCTATCTCTGACTTTTAACCATTATGGTTCTTTTTAAAAAACATACAAAGTTTTATATTTTTAGTGCTGAACCTCTCAATCTTTTTCTTTATAGTTTCTTAGTTTTTACTTCCTGAAGAAGCCTTCCTCATTCTATCAGCATAAAAGTATTACTCTCTGAAATCATTTTAGAAAACACTGACAGTAACATATATAACACATATAACATTCTCTGTTCCCTATACAAGAATTAAATTTTGACTCTGGAAAAAACTGACCCATATGGAGAGTTGAATTTTTCCTCCCCAAATCATACTAGCCAACCAGAAAACCTAGTTTACATATCTGAATCCACTCACATCTATCGACTGTTTAGTTTCACATGCAAAAAGTATTTTTGATTAATTCTTCATAAGTTGAAAAAAAGTCTGAGAACTTAAAGAAATTAGCCTTTTTCAGTGAGAAACAATACTTTTCATACATGCATCAATAGACTTATCTTGATACAGGGCAGTAAAATCTGCTTAAGTGTATACTTAGGTCAGAATTTTATTTACAGGTAAAGAATCTGAGGCCTGAAGAAGACAATGTTTTAAAAATCAGGTTTAAGAAGTCTGTGTGAGTGTGTAGGGGAGACCAGTGGGAGTGAAAGGAAGTGGAGGGGAGCAGATGAGAGAAGGCGGCAGGAAGGAGGGCTTCCCAGACGTGGGGTGTGCGCTGGCCCTGGGAGACTGGACAAGCTGACTGCGGAGACCCAGGTGGAGAGTACGCTCCAAGTGAAGGATGGAGTGAGGGTAAAGCAAAGGAGGCAAGACACCCAAGGCCACAATCAACACCTGCAAGAAGGCCTGGAGGTACCGGGTTCCTGGCAGAAGTCCTAGACGGCCATGTGTCCACACTGTGGTTCCCTCTGAAGAGAAGTACTTGCCCACAGGCCCCCCTGAGATTTCCCCCATCTCACTCCACCACCACTGAGGGCCGTGACCGGAAGGACTTTAACTGAGAGCAGCCCTGTGATACGAGCCAGCCCTGAAGTCCACCCCCCTAGTGTGAGCTTTTCCCCCAACTGAGCAGTTGGTAGAGGAATCCGTCACTGAAAATGCAGACCAAGGGAAGCCATGAGGCAGCAAGGCTAGGAGCCCTGAGGAGGACCAAGACCTCAAGTGACAGTGACGGGGCTCATGCCCTTCACCTCCTGGGACCTTGGGTTCCTTCACTGTGAACCAGGGTGAGGGGAGACAGGGTCCTCCATTGTGTTTAAGGAATTTTCCAGAAAGCTCTAGATTTTATCAGTCTGTGAGTCTATAATTCAATTTCCATGGAAAAGAACCTCCATAGAGCCCTACTTTTTCATTTTGCACCAGAGAAATTCTTGGCCAGTGCTCAAGCTAAGTACACTTGGACTAATGTGCCTAAGGCAATTAAGTCCAAATACTTTTCTAATAATATTGCAACAGTTCATCTCACATTAACAAACACTTCTAGACTTTCCAGACTTGTCTTGCTTAGCCCAGCTGTAGAAACATCCCTTATCTCTGGTTACAGGTGGAGAGGGGGCTGAGTCCGCTAAGAATATGATGCAGATTAGCAGCACCTGGGTGTGCTGTGGCAACAGAGGACATGTGTCAGTCTGGCTTCCTCAGGCATCCCTTATCCGTGCCCCCCTCCACCCCCACTTCCCTAATGCCACACTGCACAAAAGGGCTGCCTCTGCGCCAGCTGTGCTAAGGACAGAACTCCCATCAGGCTCTCTACCCCACCGCTTCCTCTGTTCTTACTTTGCACAGACATCCCTTCTGGCACAACCTCTCGGCTCCTCCCTCCTGTGGATTCATCCCACACCAGCTCCACATTCCCCCTGCCCTCACTTCTACAGTGCCCTGCAGAGGCCCCTGGGGACACAACTCCCTGCCTCTCTCACAAAACACCATCCGCCTTCTATTCTGCCTAGCTTTTTTTTTTTTTAATGGAGAGGAGACCAAAGTAAGAGAAGGGCTGGCCTCGTTTTCAAGACCAAACCACCATCTGCACCACCCTCCTTAAGTCATCAGCACTGCTCTCTACTGCCTGTGAGACATCCACACCAGGGCCCGAGACACTCCTGCTGCCAGGGATCTCGACCCCAGCCAGGGAGGGTATGGAGCTGGGAGGGTTGGGGGCAGCGCAGACATGGTTGCTGCAGACCCCAGCCAGGAGGCGGCCGTGGCATGCAGACCTGGCCTATGTCCTTGCTGTTTCCAGGAAATTTCTGAATGAGCACGCTGATTTCCTAGTCAGATCCCCCACTGGTGTGGTTCCAGGCCTTGTCTCCCATCCAGGCCTCCAATTTTGTCTTCCTCCTTTCTCCGTCTGAGCACCTGGCCTTGCCCCCAACTCACCAGGAAGGCGGTATGAGTTGCTATCTTGTCTCCCATATCCATCTATCCACACCAATCACTATTCCCATTTCCTGGAGAGAGATTCTTCTACCCATTCTTCTCTCTTCTCCACCCACACACAGACTCGATCTGGGACCAAAGAAGTCTAATTCTAAACCCAAGGGACCCACCTCATTCCTGCCCACCCTACCCTGGCCCACTAAGTCCCTCCCATCCATCAAGGAACCACTGCTCTTCCAACCGAGGCCCCAATCAAGAGAGTCTTCTCTTCTTTACCCTCCAAACCTCTTATCTTCAGTTTTCCAAGTCCTGTAGACTCCTACCTCACACCTCAGCATTTCTTTCTGACTTCACCCCTTGCCTCAGCCTCCAGCCTACATGGCATTCAGCTACCAGACTAGTCTTCTTTAAAATACTACTCTCATCATGTCACCATTTTGCATAAAATCCTATCATGTTTCTGTGTCTCTAATCTCCTGGGCCTTCAGGACCCAATATGCCCCAGCCCCCCGTTTACTCAACCTTATTTCCAGTTACTATAAAGTGTTCCCAATACTCTGGGTGGGTGTAGGAGGCACTGGTTCCCGTGCAAACCATCTTCCTTCCACCTCCATTTCTGAAGCACCCCATTCTGGACACGCCTTCCCCTCTCTCCTCTGACTTGTCAAATCCTAGCATACTTCATGAAGGCAGTGACGCCTGAACTGAAGCCCTACTTCCTTCTGGACAGCTCTAGTCCCTCAGGTGACCTACAACATTTACACCACCCAAATAACCAAAGAAAGTAAATCCTCAACAAAAAGGAGACTGAGTTCCAAAATTCATCAGTAAATCAAATGTCTAAAATTCAGATCCATTTATCCTGAAGGAAAAAAAAGGGGGGAAATAGGTTCATAGGCCCACAAAACTTATGCAGTCTACAATATTACTTCTATGGTACAAGTTTTCCAAATGGTATAGAACCACTATAATTCACTCAAAAGACTGAAGGCAAAAGGAGAAGGGGAGTGGCAGAGAATGAGATGGTTAGATAGCATCACCAATTCAATGGACATGAGTTTGAGCAAACTCTGGGAGATAGTGGAGGACAGAGGAGCCTGGCGTGCTGCAGTTCACGAGGTCACAAAGAGTCAGATATGACTTAGCAACTGAACAAAAGAAAAACACATTCTAAGCTCAGATAATGTCAGGACCCTAGAATGAGGGCCACACTCCAGAAAAAGGCAATTTTAGAGACTAGGAAGCCAAAGGCCCAGGGGGTAAATCCAGACACTTTTCACCCCTCTGCCCCAAGAAGTCTTCTAGAGTCTGAACTCCCGTTTCCAATCCCGCCCAAGGACATGAGTGCTTTAATTCATGTGTGAAATTTTTTCATTCAACAGAAGCAAGCCCCTGGAAAAGTACAGAGGAACTGGGTCTGCGGGCCCCAGACACACAGGAGTCCAGGTGACAGAGGAACGCCTCCTCCCAGGACCGCTGCAGGCAGGAGAGACTGCTGCAAAGACTTCCAAGCATTGCCACAGGAAATGGCAGCGGGGAGAATGTGGGAAACTTGTTATTGTGTCTGGAGAATGGAGCAGGGCACACAGATAATGTCTAATTTTGGCATGTGTAGGAATCTGGTGGCCACTCTCAGGGGGATTAGGTTTTAAGGTCGGGGGGAGAAAAGCTATTTACAGCCAAAATCACCCTGAAAGCAAATGCCCAACATGCATGCGAGCATCTCCGGGGCTCCTGCTTGCCTGCAGCGTTTACTTCATATTCTTTTACTATTAAGCCTCTGTGACTCGAGTACACATTAACAGAAGTATTTGTTGTGAGGATTAAGGTGGAAGGTGGTTAGTTTTCTGAAGTGAGCTGAGAACTGGATGAGCCCCATGGAGCACAGAAAAAACTGGTTGAGAACTCTGGCATTGAAAAGACCCAGCTTCGGATCTCTGGCCCACTGCTTCATACTGGCATGTGACTGTGAACAAGTCACTGCAAAAAGCCTCTTTTTTCTCATATGTAAATAAAATGGTGATAATAGTGCCTACCTCAGAGGAGCTGCTGGGAAAATTAAGAAATAACATTCAAGGGACTTCCCTGGTGATTCAGTGGTTAAGACTCTGTGCTTCCAATGCACAGAGTAGATTTGATCTCAGGTCAGGGAACTAAGATCCCACATGAGGTGCCACTAAAAAATTTAAAAACCAAACAAAAAACAACAACAAAAAGAGAAAAGAACATTCAGCATATGTAAATTATTATTCTCAGCATCCCAGCAAGCATGCTGCTGCTGCTGCTGCTAAGTCGCTTCAGTCGTGTCTGACTCTGTGCGACCCCGTAGACGATGGCAGCCCACCAGGCTCCTCCGTCCCTGGGATTCTCCAGGCAAGAACACTGGAGTGGGTTGCCATTTCCTTCTCCAATGCATGAAAGTGAAAAGTGAAAGTGAAGTCACTCAATCGTGTCCGACTCTTAGCGACCCCATGGACTGCAGCCTACCAGGCTCCTCTGTCCATGGGATTTTCCAGGCAAGAGTATTGGAGTGGGGTGCCACTGCCTTCTCCACCAGCAAGCATGAGCACATCTTTTTCACCCACACAGACTTGGCCAGAGTTGACCCCACCAGCCATGGTACCAAAGATCAGACAGACAGACTTCTCAATCACTTGAGCTAGACTGTCTGGTCTGACCTCAGGTTTATTTCAGGCAGCTGTGACCATTAAGAATGACAAACACAGGAGCAAAGCAGAAAACTGGGAAGGTCTATACATCATAATACAAAATGAAAAAGCAGAATTTGGTATGATGTGTATACATCAAACATACCTACGCAAAAAGTACATACAACCAACAGGATCCCAGGAGGCTACGGAGACTAAGTATTAATAGTCAGTGCTTCACTGTAAATTGTCTTAGCTTTTAGTGCAAAGCTGGTTAAAAAGATCATTTTTAAAATGAGGGCACTAAATGAGACCTGCTGTTTTACTAACCTTTTTTTCTGTCTCTTCCGCAGGCTGGCCACAAGATTCTAACAGATGATGTTTAACAGTAATTGTTTGATTCCATATACTATTGTTCCATTTCAATACAGATCCAAATTTTACCCAACAATCCACATTTACAAAGAGTTCATAATATTATGAAATCAAATCATTGCTGCAGGTGAGATAATGATAAGCACAGCTAAGTAAACAAGAAACAATCGGTTGCTTAATTTGGATAGTAAGGGCACTCGTATTCAAGGTCAATCTCATTCTAAAGGTATTGAGCATGTTCAGTTTGGGGAATGATGCCTGATGCCAGCTCTAGTAACAATGTCTAGAGTCAGACCAATCCTGTCTCAGAAATTCCTATTATGTCATTCACAGCCAATCAGAACTTGGCATTGGCATGAACCCATACAGACTTGCAATTCCAACAAAAGCAGGGAAACTTGATGTTTTGGGTAGTTTGTGTGTCCTTTTCCTGGGTAAAGGTGTAGTTTCTGTGAAGCCTTTTGAAATGCTGAACATGGTGCCCTGGCTCCTGTGGGTTCCTTTGCCGATCCAGGTTAGAACCATCAGCCTCAGTCAGTCCAGCTCCGAGCAGCAGCCTGTGGTGGGACAACCGACCAGCCAGCCCTGAGCACCTTCATAATCCCAGCTCTTAAAGGGCAGACACACCTTGGGATGGGGCGGAGGGGAGCTGTGCCAGAGAATCCTAGGAAACATGAGCACGCAGATGACTCAGCCATTCCTCCCCATCTTGGGGTCTAGCACAATGGAGGAGGGAATGGAAGAGATTTAATTTGAAAAAATTCCCCTAAGTATGCATGTGCCCCTGCCCCAACCTCAGTATCTACCATGGAATTGAGACTCACTGGTCTAAATCAACTCAGAATATCAGGAACGAATTAGATCAGATCAGATCAGTCGCTCAGTCATGTCTGACTCTTTGCGACCCCATGAATTGCAGCACGCCAGGCCTCCCTGTCCATCACCAACTCCCGGAGTTCATTCAGACTCATGTCCATCGAGTCAGTGATGCCATCCAGCCATCTTATCCTCTGTCATCCCCTTCTCCTCCTGCCCCCAATCCCTCCCAGCATCAGAGTCTTTTCCAATGAGTCAACTCTTCGCATGAGGTGGCCAAAGTACTGGAGTTTCAGCTTTAGCACCATTCCTTCCAAAGAAATCCCAGGGCTGATCTCCTTCAGAATGGACTGGTTGGATCTCCTTGCAGTCCAAGGGACTCTCAAGAGGCTTCTCCAACACCACAGTTCAAAAGCATCAATTCTTCGGCACTCAGCCTTCTTCACAGTCCAACTCTCACATCCATACATGACCACTGGAAAAACCATAGCCTTGACTAGACGGACCTTTGTTGGCAAAGTAATGTCTCTGCTTTTGAATATGCTATCTAGGTTGGTCATAACTTTCCTTCCAAGGAGTAAGCGTCTTTTAATCTCATGGCTGCAGTCACCATCTGCAGTGATTTTGGAGCCCAGAAAAATAAAGTCTGACACTGTTTCCCCATCTATTTCCCATGAAGTGGTGGGACCGGATGTCATGATCTTCGTTTTCTGAATGTTGAGCTTTAAGCCAACTTTTTCACTCTCCACTTTCACTTTCATCAAGAGGCTTTTTAGTTCCGCTTCACTTTCTGCCATTAAGGGTGGTGTCATCTGCATATCTGAGGTTACTGATATTTCTTCCGGCAATCTTGATTCCAGCTTGTGCTTCTTCCAGCCCAGCGTTTCTCATGATGTACTCTGCATATAAGTTAAATAAGCAGGGTGACAATACACAGCCTTGACGAACTCCTTTTCCTATTTGGAACCAGTCTGTTGTTCCATGTCCAGTTCTAACTGTTGCTTCCTGACCTGCATACAAATTTCTCAAGAGGCAGATCAGGTGGTCTGGTATTCCCATCTCTTTCAGAATTTTCCACAGTTGATTGTGATCCACACAGTCAAAGGCTTTGGCATAGTCAATAAAGCAGAAATAGATGTTTTTCTGGAACTCTCTTGCTTTTTCCATGATCCAGCGGATGGTGGCAATTTGATCTCTGGTTCCTCTGCCTTTTCTAAAACCAGCTTGAATATCAGGAAGTTCACGGTTCACATATTGCTGAAGCCTGGCTTGGAGAATTTTGAGCATTACTTTACTAGCGTGTGAGATGAGTGCAATTGTGCAGTAGTTTGAGCATTCTTTGGCATTGCCTTTCTTTGGGATTGGAATGAAAACTGACCTTTTCCAGTCCTGTGGCCACTGCTGTGTTTTCCAAATTTGCTGGCATATTGAGTGCAGCACTTTCACAGCATCATCTTTCAGGATTTGGAATAGCTCAACTGGAATTCCATCACCTCCACTAGCTTTGTTCATAGTGATGCTTTCTAAGGCCCATTTGACTTCACATTCCAGGATGTCTGGCTCTAGGTCAGTGATCGCACCATCGTGATTATCTGGGTCATGAAGATCTTTTTTGTACATTCTTCTGTGTATTCTTGCCATCTCTTCTTAATATCTTCTGCTTCTGATAGGTCCATACCATTTCTGTCCTTTATCGAGCTCATCTTTGCATGAAATGTTCCTTTGGTATCTCTGATTTTCTTGAAGAGATCCCTAGTCTTTCCCGTTCTGTTGTTTTCCTCTATTTCTTTGCACTGATCGCTGAAAAAGGCTTTCTTATCTCTTCTGGCTATTCTTTGGAACTCTGCATTCAGATGTTCATATCTTTCCTTTTCTCCTTTGCTTTTCGCTTCTCTTCTTTTCACAGCTATTTGTAAGGTCTCCCCAAACAGCCATTTTGCTTTTTTGCATTTCTTTTCTATGGGAATGGTCTTGATCCCTGTCTCCTGTACAATGTCACGAACCTCATTCCATAGTTCATCAGGCACTCTATCTATCAGATCTAGGCCCTTAAATCTATTTCTCACTTCCACTGTATAATCATAAGGGATTTGATTTAGGTCATACCTGAATGGTCTAGTGGTTTTCCCTACTTTCTTCAATTTAAGTCTGAATTTGGCAATAAGGAGTTTTACATAATCAGGAACACATCACATATACTTAAATACACACACACGTACATACACATGCACAGAAAAAGGTGATGGATTCACCAGAAACTAAGTTGGAGAGAGACACAGTATAAGCTATTCCTGGGCACCAGGAACTTGTTAACCCAGTCTACACAGAACGCGTCACCCTAGGGGCAGGATGCTTTGTAAGAGATTACTGCTGTGTATCAACATGAAAGAAAAAAAAGGCCAAGCTCCACCAAGATTACTTCAGATAGTTTCAATGAGGACTCACAGGTGGCCCCACTGCTTCCGCAGGCACGGGACACGATCAGACCGAGTTCTGCTCCTGATCTTTAGCTCATCTGCCTTCACTGCTTGCCCCGTGAGTTGTGGCCACATCTCCTGGGGCCGGTCCCACCCTCCCCAACACCCATCCCCACCCCTACCCCAGACCCCACAGTCGGGGCCTCCAGAGCTGCGCATTCCTGAATATGTTTCACTGCTGTCTAAAGGCCTGAAACAGGACAGAAGACAAAAGACAAGGAGAATGAAAAAGAAACTTGGATGCACCAAGTAACAGGAGAAACAAGGCTGTTTCTCAGCCAATCAAGAAAAATAAGCGCAAGAAGCATTTCATAACGAGAAACATGAGTACACAGCATGGAATCACAGTCTAATCTAATCCTGGAGCACTTTAAATCTGACGGCCGTACTGGGGCTCCATTTGACGTTTCAAAGAATTGAACGCTGTAAAGTTGTGATCTTGGTATTTTCCTCTTCACAGGTCCAATAACTGCCTAACAGCAGTGTCCAGCCCTTTCCCAGATGATGAGTGCTGAGTTCGTTGTTGGGTTTTTTCTTCTAGCTTATGTGGGTCCTCAGATAGTCCTCTCGGCCAAAGTGAAATGCCAAAACAGGAGCAGAACTTTCTGGCCATCCTCGAGCAATCAGGATCCCGTCACACCCCACTCAGATAACTCAACACCTAAAAGCGCACTGCCTGGGCCAGCTGAGGCTCCCAGGAAAGAACCTCCACTCAGGAGAAGCCTCGCTGGATCGGGGTTTTCTGATCCATTATATGAGGGTCATGATGGAGAAACCCTTCCCCTCAGATTGTTGGGAGAAAGAATAAATAGGCTAGCCCTTCATAAACTGGAAACTTTGGGCACATTAATTAATTAACCACACTGCACTCTGCCCCTGGATACAACGGAGTAAAGTATACTAAGGTAATATCACCACTTTTCCTCAAAATAACCTGTTTGGCGGATATTCTATTTAAAGATGTATCATGGTTGTTATTCTCTCAAGAAAATTCAGGGTTTTTCCCCCTCCAAAAACTTTGTGACAGTCATTGACATTTCCATAATAAAGAGCATCATTTATGTATAGAAGAGTATTTGCTCCAAGCAACTAAAAAGCAGGAGAGTTATTTCTGGGAGGAAAGGAGTGCCATGAGCCACAGAGATCCAAGAGAGACACAGACCTGAGTCAATAACAACAGTTCACTTTTACATGGCTCTAAATACCGTACCAACAATACCTCATTTACGTCTGACAACCCACTGAGGTAGGTACTAATACTATTTCCACGATTTACAGGTGAAGGAAAAGACCAGAAGTGGTTTCCAAGATAACAAAGCTACTTATTAGCAGAGCTAGGGCTCCAAGGCCATGTTCTTCATCACTGTACCATACTGCCTTGCTCAGCTTTTTGCAGAGACCAATTGATCCCGAGTCAACAGCAGCTTTCCACAGGTGCTCCAAGCTTCAAGAAAGAGTTCCATCTGGTCCATGTTCACTGAGCGCTGGCTCTAGACCAAGCTCAAGAGCATCACCCTATCTGTCCAGGGAGTATCCACCCCAGGCTGTGTCTAAAGACAACTCAGGAAAGTGCTGAAAAGTGCTTAAAAACAAAACACTGCAATAATGCACAGAATGGGCTGTAAAATATTCTACTGTTGGGGGTTCCTCAAAGCCTGTCTGGGATAACAATGAACTCATTAAGGACATATGCTCCAGGGTGGAGGGACTTTCCTATGGTATAACAAACCTCTTTCAGCAGAAAACAACCAAGGAGGCCACAAGAGCTTAACGCACATGGTTAACCACGGCTTCTATGCGTGCTAACAGGAACACAGTCCTTACAAATGGCAAGCAGGTAAGGACTACAGAGAAATGGGGCGATATGCAAATAGAATCCTGATAAATGAGGGGGACAATGCAAACTAGTAACCATACTGTGTGTGTGTTAGTCGCCTCAGTCATGTCCGACTCTTTGTGACCCCATGGACTGTAGCCTGCCAGCCTCCTCTGTCCATGGGGTTTCTCAGGCAAGAATACTGGAGTGGGTTGCCATTCCCTTCTTCAAGGGATTGTTCCTACTCAGGGATCAAACTCAGATCTCCTGCATTATAGGCAGATTCTTTACTGCCCGAGCCACCAGGGAAGCCCCACACTGAAAACACAATGCTTAAACAATGTATGTTTGAAATGCTAGAGTGATATAGAGTTTAACTCTCTTCTATGGAGATAAATACAGATACACACACACATATATACATACACATTACATATGTACATAGATGTGGGTGTGTAACTGTGTGTTTAGTTTGTCACAAGTATTTTAAAGTCTATTAACCCTCCAGGTACCTGAAACAGCAGCTCTTCTTAATGTGGCACTCCCGGCCTGGCTCACAACACCCAGCCCAGCATAGAGTCAGCTGGGCCACTAGCTCAGATGCTGGGCAAAGTGACGGAGGAGATACTGAAAAAGAGGAAGGTGGTGGCGGAGTTATAAAGGGAAGAAGGGAGCAAGGGGCAGGTGGCCTCTGGCAGAGGAGGCAGGCACCGGGTAGGGTGGGAAGAACCTGAGTTTCCAATTCAGACTGTGTGCAAACCCTAGCTCAGCCCCTCACCAGCTACATGACCTCAGCCAGGTTACATGATCTTTCTGAGCTTCATGTTTTCATCTATGAAATGGGAAAAATAAAGTCGACCTCCGAGCATCTGTGTGGGGAAGAAGAGAGTTCTACACTAGCTCCTGTACAGGCTTCTCTTCACATGGCCAGACCCCTTCCTTCCCTGACCAAAGTCAGTTTCCTTGTCTGCCAAGGGGCAACGGTAACAACAGGATGTCTGAGGACGAGTGGAAAGCTTTTGGCAATGGATCTGTCCATGGTGGCCCTAAACAAACACTGGTTGTCAATGTACCCTGGGTATGTGGGGTAACAGGAACAACTGTGGGCTTCATTAACATGGCACATAGGAAAAAATGTATCATATGGTGGCAGCATCACTGCGGGGGCCTCCCAGATGCTGCTAGTGGTAAAGAAGCCACCTGTCAATATCGGAGACATGAGAGACACAGGTTCGATCTCTGGGTCAGGAAGATCCCCTGGAGTAGGAAATGGCAACCCTCTCCACTATTCCTCCCTGGAAAACCTCACAGACAGAGGATCCTGGCAGGCTACAGTCCATGCAGTCACAAAGAGTCGGACACAACCGAAGCATCTTAGCACAGCATCACTGGCAGAAGCGTTGTTGCTGTTTACCTGCTAAGTCATGTTCAACTCTTTCTCGACGCCATGGACTGTAGCCCCCAGGCTCCTCTGTCCATGGGATTTTCCAGGCAAGCATACTGGAGGGGGTTGCCATGCCCTCCTCTAGGTGATCCACCCGACCCAGGGACTGAACCCATGTCTCCTGCATTGGCAGGCAGATTCTTTTACCACTGAGCCACCTGGGAAGCCCTGGTGGAAGTATCAGTTCAGTTCAGTTCAGTCGCTCAGTCGTGTCTGACTCTTTGCGACCCCATGAATAGCAGCACGCCAGGCCTCCCTGTCCATCACCAACTCCCAGAGTTCACTCAAACTCATGTCCATCGAGTCGGTGATGCCATCCAGCCATCTCATCCTCTGTCGTCCCCTTCTCCTCCTGCCCCCAATCCCTCCCAGCATCAGAGTCTTTTCCAATGAGTCAACTCTTTGCATTAGGTGGCCAAAGTATTAAGAGTTTCAGCTTCAACATCAGTCCTTCCAATGACACCCAGGACCGATCTCCTTTAGGATGGACTGGTTGGATCTCCTTGCAGTCCAAGGGACTCTCAAGAGTCTTCTCCAACACCACAGTTTAAAAGCATCAATTCTTCAGCGCTCAGCTTTCTTCACAGTCCAACTCTCACATCCATACATGACCACTGGAAAAACCATAGTCTTGACTAAACGGACCTTTGTTGGCAAAGTAATGTCTCTGCTTTTGAATATGCTATCTAGGTTGGTCATAACTTTCCTTCCAAGGAGTAAGCGTCTTTTAATCTCATGGCTGCAATCACCATCTGCAGTGATTTTGGAGCCCCAAAAAATAAGTCTGACACTGTTTCCCTGTTTCCCCATCTATGTCCCCTTAAGTGATGGGACCAGATGCCATGATCTTAGTTTTCTGAATGTTGAGCTTTAAGCCAACTTTTTCACTCTCCACTTTCACTTTCATCAAGAGGCTTTTTAGTTCCGCTTCACTTTCTGCCATTAAGGGTGGTGTCATCTGTATATCTGAGGTTATTGATATTTCTCCCAGTAATCTTGATTCCAGCTTGTGCTTCTTCCAGTCCAGCCTTTCTCATGATGTACTCTGCATATAAGTTAAATAAGCAGGGTGACAATATACAGCCTTGACGAACTCCTTTTCCTATTTGGAACCAGTCTGTTGTTCCATGTCCAGTTCTAACTGTTGCTTCCTGACCTGCATACAAATTTCTCAAGAGGCAGATCAGGTGGTCTGGTATTCCCATCTCTTTCAGAATTTTCCACAGTTGATTGTGATCCACACAGTCAAAGGCTTTGGCATAGTCAATAAAGCAGAAATAGATGTTTTTCTGGAACTCTCTTGCTTTTTCCATGATCCAGCGGATGTTGGCAATTTGATCTCTGGTTCCTCTGCCTTTTCTAAAACCAGCTTGAGTATCAGCAAGTTCACGGTTCACGTATTGCTGAAGCCTGGCTTGGAGAATTTTGAGCATTACTTTACTAGCGTGTGAGATGAGTGCAATTGTGCGGTAGTTTGAGTGTTCTTTGGCATTGCCTTTCCTTGGGATTGGAATGAAAACTGACCTTTTCTAGTCCTGTGGCCACTGCTGAGTTTTCCAGATTTGCTGGCATATTGAGTGCAGCACTTTCACAGCATCATCTTTCAGGACTTGAACTAGCTCAACTGGAATTCCATCACCTCCACCAGCTTTGTGATGCTTTCTAAGGCCCACTTGACTTCACATTCCAGCATATCTGGCTCTAGGTGAGTGATCACACCTTCGTGATTATCAGGGTCGTGAAGATCTTTTTTGTACAGTTCTTCTGTGTATTCTTGCCACTTCTTCTTAATATCTTCTGCTTCTGTTAGGTCCATATCATTTCCGTCCTTTATCGAGCCCATCTTTGCATGAAATGTTCCCTTGGTAGCTCTAATTTTCTTGAAGAGATCTCTAGTCTTTCCCATTCTGTTGTTTTCCTCTATTTCTTTGCATTGATCGCTGAGGAAGGCTTTCTTATCCCTCCTTGCTATTCTTTGGAACTCTGCATTCAGATGCTTATCTCTTTCCTTTCTCCTTTGCTTTTCACTTTTCTTTTCACAGCTATTTGTAAGGCCTCCCCAGACAGCCATTTTGCTTTTTTGCATTTCTCTTCCATGGGGATGGTCTTGATCCCCGTCTCCTGTACAATGTCACGAACCTCATTCCATAGTTCACTGCTCCCTAAAAAACTGTTTCATAACTTTGTGATTCAATGCTTGAAAGTGATGTCATGAAAAACAGCCTTAGGCCAACAGCTGCCATATTTCACCCTATAACCAGGCCCCCTGTGTCTGGGACTAAGGGCCAGCTCAGGTCATGTGGTGTGGCGAACATCCCAGGGAAAGCAAGCAGGTGGTTAGTCCTCCTGAAGTGACAGGTGAAGAAGTCGGTTCATATATTTTATTTTTACTTTTTATTTATTTTTAAAATGTCCTAATTTTTCTTTTTTTTAGTATAGTTGACATCCAATACTATGTTAGTTTCAGGTGTATAGTAATGATTAGACATTTAAACACATTAACAGATGACAGCCATGATAAGTCTAGTAACCTTTTATCACCATAAAAAATAATTACAATATTATTGACTATATTCCTTATGTGGTATATTACATCCCCATGACTTAATTTATAACTAAAAGTTTGTACTGCTTAATCCTCTTCTCCCATTTTGCCGATCACATACTCCTTTCCCCTCTGGCAACCACCAGTTAGTTTATTCTCTGTATCTATTTCTGTTTTGTTTGTTTGATTTGTTAGAGTCCACATAAAAGTGAGATCATATGGTATTTGTCTTTCTCTGACTCATTTCACTTAGCTTAAAACACTCTAGATCCACTTATGTTGTTGCAAATGTCAAGATGTCACTCTTTTTTATGGTTGAGTAATATTCCTGTGTATGTGTGTATCGATTACAAATATCTCCTCCCATTCAGTAGGCTGCCTTTTCATTTTGCTCATGGTTTCCTTTACTGTGCAAAATCTATAGATTTCATGCAATCCCTATCAAAATACCAATGAAATTTTTTCACAGAACTAGAGCAAAAAATCCTAAAATTCATATGCAAACACAAAAGATCCCAAATACCCAAAGCAATCTTGAGAAAGCAGAACAAAGCTGGATGTGTCACATCCCCTGATTTCAAACTGTACTACAAAACTGTAATCATCAAAATGGTATGGTACCGACACAAAAACAGACACACAAATCAATGGAACTGAACAAAGAGCTCAGAAATAAACTAACACGTATATGGTCAATTAATGAACAACAAAGGAGGCAAGAATATACAATGGGGAAAAAGACAGCCTCTTCAACAAATGATGTTAGGAAATCTGGCCAGCTACATGCAGAAGAATGAAACTGGACCATTTTCTTATACCAAATATAAAAATAAGCTTCAAATGGATTAAAAACTTTAATGTAATACCTGAAATCATAAAACTTCTAGAAGAAAACACAGGCAACACGCTCTTTGATATTATTCTTTTAGATTCGTCTCCTTAGGCAAAGGCAACAAGAGCAAAAATTAACAAACAGGTTCACACATTTTCAAGACTGCTGGGCACAGATAACATCAGAAAGCCAGGTACAGTGGCAGAGCTCAAAGCCAACTGGACAGCAAGCAGGGAGATGCTCAGTCTGCTTTGAACCTCGGCCAAGAAGTCAGCAGCAACTTCATCTCTCCTCCTGTTCTTGCCGCAAGAAAACTGACAGTAAGGAAAAGAGGGCACCAAACCAGATAAGGCCAGATCACCTCCTCAAAAGGCCACTGACGCCAAAGTCCTGACTCTTCAAAAGGTCCTTCAAAGTCAGCACAGTCTCTGCAGAGAAGCCTCACTGAATTCCACGGCCTCAAAGACAACTGTTACTCCCCCAAATTCGTGGCAGTAAAAATAATGGCAGGACTCATCTCAAATGCTTCCTCCTCAGAAAGACCTTCTTGACTACCTTCTCCAAGAACGTCTGCCCATCCCTTTATTCTCTTTATTTTTCAGAACACTATGTTATATGGCTACTTACTTCTTGCCCTCACAGAATACATCTCTATGTAGGCAGAAACGTAGTTTATTTGCTGCTGTCACCCCACTTTTGTACAGAGCAGACACTTAAAATATTTACTGGTTGAATGAATGAATGAACACTATATATAATACCTAAGTAACTTGTTTATGTCCTTTTCAGAAAATTTCATACAGTAGAGAAGATAAACCTGTCATTTACAGTTGAGTATATTTTTAGAAACTGGGCATCAGGTTTTAGCTCCTGAATGTAACGTATTATAACTGTTGTTATGAACAAGTGAGATCTAATTTAAAACCCAGATCTTCTTTACTCAGTAATACCCTTCCCAGGAACATAAGCCTTCCTAACTAAGGACTGTAGGCATGGTCCCTCTCCTCTCACAGGACCACTCTGTACCTTGTTTCCGCTCAGAAAATGCATTTCTTTTAGGAAACCTGGCTGTTGTTCAGTCACTAAGTTGGATCCAACTGTTTACAATGCCATGAACTGCAGCATGCCAAGCTCCTCTGTCCCTCACTACCTCCTGGAGTTTACTCAAATTCATGTCCACTGAGTCGATGATACTATCTAACCACCTCATCCTCTGCTGCCCTCTTCTCCTCCTGCCCTCAATCTTTCCCAGCATCAGGGTCTTTTCCAATGACTCAGCTCTTCGCATCAGGTAGCCAAAGTATTGGAGCTTCAGCATCAGTCCTTCCAATGTATATTCAAGGCTGATTTCCTTTGGGATTGACTGGTTGATCTCCTTGCCGTCCAAGGGACTCTCACGAGTCTTCTCCAGCACCAGAGTTTGAAAGCATCAATTCTTTGGCACTCAGCCTTCTTTGTGATCCAACTCTCACATCTGTACATAACTACTGGAAAAACCATACTGTTGACTATACAGACCTGGATGCTGTGTCAAAGATAAGGATCCTTCAAGACAAGGGGAAATATTCTTGAGTGGTGCTGAGTTCTTAGACCTCATTGGCATAAAGGCTCCTCTGCAAGTCACCATCCACTGAGGTGACGGGAAGGGGTCAGAAGTGGAAATGAAAGAAGTGCTGCTAACAACAGGACTCCAGACCTGCGGCTTCGGGCCTGCCCTTGTGTCAGGCTCCCAGCTTGCCTCATACAGGAAGGCTGCTGGAATGCGCAACAGATGATCTGAAGCCAGGACACAAATCCAACAAATGCAGTTTTCTCAAGGTACTTGCTTAAACACATATATTCTCAAATGGGAGAACTCTGAAGTCATGTTATGCCATAATAAAGCAGGCAATGCCTCCTTTAAAACTAATATAACAAGCGATTTACCTAGCAAATTAAAAAACCCACTGGGTCAAAGGCTGTATCTGTCTTTCCACTCTAAGGGAAAACACACATAGATAACTAGGGAAATAAATGCAGAGTTGGTACTGCTTTTCTACATAATTTGCCCTTAGACAAAAAGAACCTTCTCCCCAAAGTCCCTAATGGGAAGTACTGGGCCCAGCTCTGCAGGGGAAGGGAGCTACACCTTCCAGAAGCACTACTCTCAGGTCACACGACTTTCTCAGAATGAGGCCTGGCCGCAGCTTCCAGCCCTGTTCAAACTTACTGTCCAACAACGCACAAGGTACATTTTCAAGACACAGCCTGAACCCTCCAATGAAAAATGGTGTAACAGCAGCAAACTCCCTTCTAAAATTCTCTCCAAAAACTTGCCTCTTACTGTAAATCAAGGGTTTTTATGTCTACATGCAAAATTGATCTGTGTGTACATGTGTGGTTTTCTAGAGAGATCTCATAGGGTTCAGAGACTCAAAAGTGCATGGCTTAAAAGCAGTTAAAGTACCACTTAAAGGGCAGCAGAACTTTTTCCTTTGGGTTATTTTAGGAAACGAGTTTCCCTGAGGGCTCAGCAGTAAAGAATCCACCTGCAGTCCAGGAGACTCAAGAGATGCAGGTTCAATCCCTGGGTTGGGAAGATCCCCTAGAGAAGGAAATGGCAACCCACTCCAGTCTTCTTGCCTGGGAAATCCCATGGACAGAGAAGCCTGGCAGGTTACAGTCCATGAGGTTGCAAGGAGTCAGACACAATTAAGTAAGCATGCAAAGCTTCTCAGAGCCACCGCCAGTTTCTAACAAGTTAGGACCTGCCTGGAGTCAAATACTTTTTCCCAGGAAGTATACTAGGAATCGGCAGTACTTGCTACCATACTCCTTTTGTGGTGCAGATCCCCCACATTCCTGGGGATGCCTGACGACAGGCCGCTGGACCTCACAGCTATGACAGCCCCTGAAATCAAGATGGTGAGTCAGCGAGGTCTGCACTGAGGATGCTGATTCCTAAGTTTGCTTTGGACTCCTGGATGTTGACATTTTCCACTGCAAGCCGGTAACATGTCATAATAACTTACTGGGTTTTTGTTTCTCTCTTTTTTTTTTAATTCAGAAACACATTATTTTATCCAGCTTCCTCAGCAAGATCAAAATTAATGTTGAATCTTCAATGCTTCAGTACATCACTCAAGATACAGGACACATCTCCATAGAAACTTTCCTCCCAGGCAAGTTTTATCTTTGACTGAGCATTTCTACATCAAAATGTAACCCTAAAGTCATTGTTTCCACTGGTCTCTGACCCTCTCAACACACTGTGTCCTAGATATTAAAGAATTTTCAATGTTCTGTAAGAATTAATACTTGTACATTTGCCCTCCCATTTAAAAAAATTTTTTTTAATTTTTGTTTTAATAAATTTGTTCTCTGTGAGGTTTTTCTAACATGGAAATTTAAATATACTACAGATTACACAAACTCTTCACTTCCATCAATCCCAGATGCTGGACCTGCTGATCACACACCCTTTGTTTCTACGAGCCATGGAAGAAAGTGACTTTGTTACTCTAAAATCTCATTGTCATTTCACGTGTACCCAGTTACCAATGTTCTTTCACACAAATGGCAATTTTTGGTCTTTCTTCCAAAAATGTGACCAAAGGTACAATGAAAGGCTGAAAATTACTGTCTTCTGCTTGTTCTCCTGGACTACCATCTCCCTCTAGCATTTCTTCTAAACCAAAAGGTACCATTGTATTTGGAAAATAATCAAGTTTTTAGAAAAAGGTACCTTTATGCTATTATTTCCAGAATGACTCAGATAACACCAAAGGGGAAATTACAATCTGCTGAGAAAATTGTAAAATAATTTCTAATTCTGTTTGCTATAATTTGACAATTCTATCTTAAATAGTCTAGAAAATGTACCATTGTGAGATGTCTCAAAGCCATTATCCTAATTGAAATCTATTTAAATGGACTAGTCAGTTTCTTTTCAAGTCACATAAAAGCACACACAGACCAGAGATCCTGCCTATTAAATCAAGGGGGGATGGTATGCCTGTAAAGTACATGTTGCCAAAGGAGTAGAGATTTTAACCTCAAATACCTCAGCCATCTATCATGGCATATGTAAGTGGTGGTCTAGAGAGCTTCACATGCCAACATACATGCGAAATAAAGTACTGAACAGCCCTCCTTTTTAAAAAATCCAAGTCAGGAAAAGCAGACACGTTCTGTTCATCAGGCTGGTTTTCACTCCCAAGTTTTTGTTTCCCACATGTTTCACTGTTTTCTTTAAACAGTAAACAGACCTTTCACTTCTCTGCATTCATAGAAAAGTGGAATGGAGAATCCCAAACAGTTGACTTGGGAATGCACTGCATTTTTTGGATAGCTTTCCATTAAAATGGGACAGAGGAGGGAGGTAAACTGGCCGGGGTCCCAGGTACAATGGGGAGAAGGAAAACTTAGGGGCTGGCGAGAAATAATTCACCTTCGGGAAACAGAGCCAGGGCCATAACTTCCTCTGTATTTACAATCCACGGTGCTGACTCTTCATTTATTTTAGATGAGTTTCACAGTAGGTTTTTTGTAATTACCAACAGCTTGCATTACTAGCACAGGAGCCGACTCTATCAATTAAGAGATCCAGTTTCCTAAGCAGAGCCTCCCGGATCACATGCCCACCTTCACATGAAGGTGTGTGCTGCCGGGGAGCTATCGAATCCTCAGAAGTAGCAAGAGAAGAAGACCTTCCTCCAAGACCCCTTTCAGGGCCAGATTCCTGACCCCCCAGAACGCTGGGGGAGAAATTCAGAGAGGGGAAGAAACTCAAACTACCAAAGGTAGATGATGATCACCTTTGACTGTAAATGTAACAGGGTTCTGCTATAATAACGCACATGTCACCAGTGCTGTCTTATATATTGCTCTGCCCCTGGAAGAATGGTCTTCTTTTTTTTTTTTTTTTTAACTTTTTGGCTCACCACATGGCATGGGGGAATCTTAGTTCCCCAACCAGGGATCGAACACAAGCCAAGCCCCTGGCAGTGGAAGCACAGAGTCTCAACTGCTAGACCACCAAGGAAGTCCTAAGAACAGTCCTTCTGAAAGCAATTTCTTCTGTCTTTTCTGCCTCTAGCAAAACTAGAATAAGGAATATAAAACAGAATCATACTTTTATAAGCAGAGCTCATATCCTAGGACACACATGAGGTCCACAAGGAAAGAAGGGAGCCAGTGACAGTGAGGGCAGGTGTGGGTTCCTGACCAGTTGGAGGCTGCAAGAGGAGATGGCTGGACTTCAGGCTAGCAATGGTAAGCTGAGACCCAAGGGGCAGAGTCGAACAAGGCTGCAAGGCTCAGACTCCCAGTTCTCTTTCTACTTCAGGGCCCCGTTTCTGGCTGCAGACCAAGAATCATCAGACCCAACAGAAAAGCCCACGAGAGGGAAAAGATTAACTTAGAAGGCATTAGGATAAAAACAGAAGGAAGAAAAGGTGGTATAAAAGAGATAAACCCAAGAAAAGAGAAGCCCTGGGAGAATTTAGGGGGTTGAGGGGGGAGACTGGGGCACTGATTAAAAGAAATTGACTAAGGAAACCAAGGAGAAGATGTCTTGGTATAAGACACCTGGTTCAGAGGACAACTTTATCAGTGCTCTCCACAAAGGACATCTTAAGGATTTGAGGAGGGCAAAGAGGCCAGTAGTGAGGAGAGAGACTCTCAGGGGTCCAGGCTAGCCTGGCATGACTGGTGAGGAGAAGCCAGGCTTGCACACACAGACTCCCACCCGCTGGGACCCTGGAGCCTTTGTTCCAGGTTCTCCCTCTACTCTGAATTGGTCCCTCCTTTCTAAAAACCTGGCTTCAGAGCTTTTTAGACGAAACATAAAGAAACTTTAGAGCTGGAGTTCTTCCTTAACCTGATAAAATCAACACCCCGGCCCACCACCCCCACCACTCTCACTGCAGCCAAACGCACAGGCGCAAAGAGCCACAGGGTTTCCCATTCGACTTGTGAGAAGACAGCGACTTCTCCCTTCCCCAGCCCAAAGTCAAAAGCCCTGGCTGAAAGAACTCAGTGCACTGTTTCTAGTAGGGGGTGCTAGTGTCTTGATCCACACCCCTCTGGTTGGTGGGTGCAAGCTCTGTAGGCCATCCGAGAAGGCTGAGGCTCTGCTCTAGGAAGACAACACTGGTCTAGCACCTCCCAAAGCGTCACCAGGACTTTGTACTCCTGGAACCAAGACCTTACTGGGAAAACAGCTGGTTACTTTCTAGACACTCCACAAATAGCCCCAAAATGGAAAAACAAATGAAAATTCCAAAACATACTTTAGTTAAAAAAGAAAAAAAGAAAAACTGGCACGTTGGCTTATAAACTATTAACCTGGGAAAAAAGAATCTAACTAACCACTTTTTAGGGCTTCCCTTGTGGCTCAGCTGGTAAAGAATCCACCTGCAATACGGCAGACCTGGGTTCAATCCCTGGGTTGGGAAGATCCCCTGGAGAAGGGAAAGGCTATCCACTCCAGTATTCTGGCCTGGAGAATTTCATGGACTGTATAGTCCATGGGATCACAAAGAGTCGGGCAGGACTGAGCGACTTTTCACTTTCAACCATTTTATAATTAAGAATTTATCAGGTTTAATTGCTATTCAAATACCAGCTTTTAAGATTTTTGAAATTCCATCTTTAAAAAAAGAATGGCAAAGTGGGTAAGGACTTCCTTTAGGAGATTCACAGAAGACTGGCACTCACTGAGAGTCCAGGCCTGCCCAGTGGCAGTCCCCAAGCACAGCCACTGTCTTCTGAGCAGTGTCATCTGCTGAATGCTCAAAGGATCCTTGGAGGATCAGCCCACACTAACTCAATATAGGGATCACCTATTTGATAAGCCTTTTCTCAAGCCTCAAAGAATCTGGCCTGAAATCATCATGGTGGTTGGAGGAGGGGTTTTAAAGCCAGTTTCCAGGTTTCCCACTTGTCTGGCCAGACCACTCAGTCCCTTAGCAACAGCATCACACCACTGAGATACTGATGTGACCCCCACAATCACAGGCAGGAAAAGGGGCTGACAGGGCTGAACCACATACCTGCCCCTGTCTCACTGTTGCCAAAACAAGAAACCAAAAACCTCTCATTCATGCTTGAAGTACCAATTAACTCACTTGTAGAAAAGAACTCCTAAAACAGAAAAATGTGGCCAAAAAAATACTCCTTTCTTCCTGAGCTTGAGCACCCCTCTCACTCAACACTAACCAATTACCGGAGCCCACCTGCTCTGTGCTCACTCAGCACAGAGGTGGGTGAGAGGCCAGGAGACCCTGCTGCTGCACTTGGGAGGAGCCCAGGGGAGGCAGGACAGCATTTCTGGGAAGGGAAATTGAAGTTAACAGGTCAACAACTCTGACAGATAACACAGAAAGATTAAAATTCTCATCAAGCCCCAGTAGAGAGAAGTTTTAGAAAACAGTTAAGTCGGCAATTTCTGGAAGATTTCTTCTTAGCTGTGGGTCAAAAATGTATATACTTTAAACATGTCTTACATTTTAATTTGTGAGATTAACACTCTGGCATTATAAATTTACATAGTTGGAAGAACCTCTTGACCATCTGCCCCAGAAAACCCTGGGCCCTGGACTTGTTCCCTGTGCTGCCAAAAATGACTCTTACCACCTAATCCAGAAACTCAAATTGTGCTTTTTTCCTTCTATGTGATTTTCGTACCACAAATCAGACCTCATGAAATAAAATTTCACTGCAGGCTATTAAGCCTCTGCCAACACCCCTCTCGATCAGTCAAGCCTGAAGACAAAAGCTCAAATGACCAAATGAGTTTGGTTTCAGGCTCAGAGCATGATCAATAGTCATTTCTGTTGGGAGTTTTAGCCTTAAAAAAAAAATTAATGTTCCTGCTTTACTATAACCTACCCATCAGAATCGAATACCACTCATCACCTCCCCACAGACATTAGCTTACCCTGGGAAATTAAAACGAAAGCAACTCCTTTCCCCTGGGCTTTCCACTACTCTTGACTTATTTTCCACTTCGATCTTGCCTGTGAACTTAACCAAAGCCCGCAGCTCCACCTTCCCTGAGGATGGCTCCCTTCAGACTTCCTAGCACAGGTCCTAGGAGACCCCACTATTTCTATCCTGAACCTGGGTGGGGGAATGGGAAACCGATCAGGGGCCACACAGACTAGTCACTGCCCTGGGCTAATGTTCCCGAGGTCACTAACGGACATCTGGACATGAGGACACAGACGGCCTCCCTTCCAGCTCAGGTGAGGAGCAGGTCCTTCAATTTGATCAAAGGAAGCGACAAAATGAGGTAGGAGATGCTCAGCCCAGTGACTGCAGGGTGGAGAGCAGGCACCGTGGAGCCGGCCTCCCTACCCCGAGCTCTCTGCCAATTGCTGGCCGCAGCCACAGGTCCCCTTGCTGTCTGCATGGCTTCCCCCTGTCCTCACTGTCAACCGCCTTTTCCTCATTTGTCACCGTTAGGTCCCAGCAGGACCGCACACACACACACACACACACACACACACACACACACTTCCCTTTACCTGCTCTCAGAGGTAAAATGATCAGCAAGGTAGGGTCAGAATCTACCACATGGTCCACTCTGAATGGAATTCACCTTATACAAACATCTGCTTGGTCCACTACACCTGCCAGGAGGCGTGTTTTAAAATCTGTCCATGGAAAAAAAAAAAAAAAAAAAATCATTGCCCCCTCAGTCTGGCAGGCAGAGTCCTACAGTGACATAACCTGGCCTCTGCTCTATCATCATTGAAACATTCCCCGCCAGTCTTCCACGATCAGGGCACACAGTGAATCTCGCAGAGGGTTTTCTTTTAGAGCCAGGTGTACCCACACCACCTGGCTCTATTCTAATCCTCCCTCCCCACCAGATCATAGTTATCCGGCTGAGCTGTTCAGGCTTCCAGGGCATGGAGGTATCACCTGCTCACCCTCCACCAGTGGCGTTCTCAACCAGCTGATGCCAGTTCCCACTTGGGAGTTCCTGGGCACCACTTCAGTACCCACACTGCTGCTAAGTCACACAGGTCTCTATAGTCTCTGGTTCTGCCCTTTTCCTGGACACTTTTCTGTCCCCTTAATATTCAGCTTGCTGCTGCTACTGCTAAGTCGCTTCAGTCGTGTGCGACCCCATAGACGGCAGCCCACCAGGCTCCCCCGTCCCTGGGATTCTCCAGGCAAGAACACTGGAGTGGGTTGCCATTTCCTTCTCCAATGCATGAAAGTGAAAAGTGAAAGTGAAGTCGCTCAGTCGTGTCTGACTCTTTGCGACCCCATGGACTGCAGCTTAAAGCCTTCTTAACCAGACTTGCAAGACTCCCAGAAGACATATCACTCTGGTCTTCATGAAATACCTCCTCTCTGGTTATTGGAGGCTCTGGTTCAGGGAACCAGTCCCTTCCTTCCAAAAATAAAAACAAAAACACACATTTCCTAGGAAACCAGCTAGTGACATCCCATCAAACTGAGAAAACATCCCAGTTTCTCTTTCAGAATCACAAAAGTTATAGAACAAATGTAACCACCATCTCTGCCAAGGCCTTCCATTTCCTAGCTAGAAATTCATGGTTTCTGGTGAAGATCCATGTTTCCCCTGAGTCTCTCCCACATGACAAGAGGATCTGAGGAGCACCCGCAGGCTCCTCCCTTCAGCTAGAAGTAGCCCAGGAAGAGGGCGTCTCCTCACCGGCAGGGTCGGGACCTGCCTCTGTTCTTCCCAGACAAGGCACAACTAGAATCCCCACCCACTGCTGCCAAGAGTGCTTCCCAGGTGGCTCAGCGATAAAGAATCTGCCTGCCAATGCAGGAGACGAGAGTTCGATCCCCAGGTCGGGAAGACCCCCTGCAAGAGGAAATGGCAACCCATCCAACCCACTCCAGTATCCTTGCCTGGGAAATCTCACAGAGGAGCCTGGCGGGCTACATACAGTCCATGGGGTCGCAGAGTCAGAGGTGACTGAGGACAACACTGCCAAGAACTCTTTTTAGGACCCACCTGGCATGATTTTGGAGTAGTGCCACCACCTGTGGGACACAGCCCAGGGGTGCCAATGGGAATAAGAGCCATGGTGGAAAGCGAGGAAAGAGAGACAAACATGAACAGGGCAGAATCCCAACTCTAGAAAGACAGGAAGACTACTACATCCCTGTCTGTGGGTTGTATACGGAAGACTCCAACCGTGAGTTCTTAAATCGGAGCCCAGTGCAACTAAGCATATACTCAGTGAGAGTGATGCCTCCTGAGGGCAGGGATAGGAAGTCAGACAGGGGGCCACCCTTAACTCGGCAGGCAAATACTTTTCAAGTGTGGGTCAAGACATGTTTCTCCTGTGAGACAGTGCTAAACCCACCAGACAGCTCCAACCACAGATTCCCATGGACTATCCCTCCACCCTCAGCCCCCAGCCTGGCCATTTCCCTTCTCAGGTTATCCTGCTCTAAAAACTATTCAATCCTTCCAATAAATCCAAGTGTTAGAGAGCATTATTCAAGGTCCCCCATGTTCCTAATGTGCTTACACTCATTCATTCATTCATTCATTCACTCACCCAGCAAACATTTAAGAAGCTCGTGCAGCAGGTCAGATGCTGAGCGAGGCACTGGTATATAATTGCGAGCACAATGGATGAGGTCCCTGCCCTCCCAGAAGTGGGAAAGCAGATGTCTCCTAAAGAATACGTCACAACAACAGCGAGAAGTGGTGTAAAGAACAAGAGAGAAAAAGGGAGCGAGGTGAGGAGGTGGAGCTGCTTCCCGAAGAGGGAGATGCACGGTGGTTCAGTTTCTGAAAGGCTGAGCTCCCTTCCAGCTGGGAACAGAAAGGTCATGGATTGTAATTAACTGAGAGGGGAGAGGCCTGGGGCCAGGCCACAGCAGAGGCGGGCGGGGGGCACTGAATCACACAGGACTTTGCAGACCAGGTTCAGAATGTGGCTCTTATCCTGGGAGCAACAAAAAGCCTTCCTAGGATGGGGAACAAGGATGTGGTGTGATCATATTAGGAATTTTTAAGAGAAAGAGACCACTCTGGCTGCCGAGGGGTGAAGAGATTAGAGAAGAGGGAAAGCAGCTGTGAGAAGAACAGGGGGAAGGCTGCTGCTACCTTCAAAACCAAGAGAGTTGTTTGGACTAGAGTGGTGGCAGTGAAGCTGAAGAGAAAGAGAACTGTTCAAGAGATGTTTAAGAGATGAAAATAACAGCACCTGGCAACGGATGAGATAAGAGCCAGCTTGCATTTGCAGTGAAGAGAAATGTCAATTACCTCCGGCAGCAAATATTGGCTGTATACACTCTGCAGCTCACTGGTATTACACTTACTTCCTTTGGCACCTATTTTTCAGAATTTCTAGACAAATTTAAAGCTCTTCTCCTTACTTGCTCTTAAATCCATTCTTAAAAACTGTCATCTGTTTTTGAAACATATTTATTGAGCATGTACTATGTGCTGGGGAGGAAAAGGTGACTACCACAGCCCAGGCCCTTGGCATGTCTCCTCTGAACCTCTAAACCCCCCTGGCAGTGAACGCAGCTACCAAGGGTAAGGTCACCCGACCACCTGAAACCTTCATATGAGCCACGCAATAGATTTCCGTCTACCTCTTAGAAACCTTCTGTGATGCAAGAGCAGCACAAGCGCTTTGCATTGGAGACAGTCACTCCTTCTTTCATAAGATCTGAGCCCTGGAAGACATCCCGCACCAAATCTAACCTCTCAGATTACTGAGCTGCCAAAACTGTGCTCTCAGAGGAACACCATGAACCCCAAGAGGCAATTCTTCCTTCTACAGAATCAAACTCCTTTTCTCTAAAATATACCAAGTTCGGGACCTACATGAGAATTGTGCTCTCTCATTTGTTGTCCAAATTAGTTTCTGCAGGATTTTTCCTATTGCAGAGATTGAACAGTGTAGCTCCAGGGTTTACGACACCATCAGTGTGGCCACATGGAGCTATTTAACTGAAAACTAAGATTAAAACATCAGTTTCTCAGTTGCACTAGCCACCTTGCAAGTGTTTGATAGTCAAGGCAGCTAGAGGCCACCATATTGACAGCACAGATGAAGCACATTCTCAACGCTACAGAAGGGTCTGTCGGAAAGAATTCCAGAGGTGCTGCTACAAGGTTCTCTGCAGGTTTGAATTATCCTTAAAAGACACACAAAAGTTTAACAGATAGAGACTTTCAATATATAGCTGTGTCCTCCTTGATTTTATAAGTGAATGCTATAATCTGGAGAAGGCAATGGCACCCCACTCCAGTACTCTTGCCTGGAAAATCCCATGGACGGAGGAGCCTGGTAGGCTGCAGTCCATGGGGTCGCTAAGAGTCGGACACGACTGAGCGACTTCACTTTCACTTTTCACTTTCATGCATTGGAGAAGGAAATGGCAACCCACTCCAGTGTTCTTGCCTGGAGAATCCCAGGGACAGTGGAGCCTGGTGGGCTGCCATCTATGGGGTCACACAGAGTCGGACAGAACTGAGGCAACTTAGCAGCAGCAGCAGCTATGAAATGAAGTGAAGTCGCTCGGTCATGTCTGACTCTTTACGACCCCATGGACTCTAGCCTACCAGGCTCCTTCGTCCATGGGATTTTCCAGGCAAGAGTACTAGAGTGGGTTGCCATTTCTTTCTCCAGGGGATATTCCCAACCCAGGGATTGAACCCAGGTCTCCTGCATCGCAGACAGATGCTTTACCGTCTAAGCCACCAGGGAAGCCTTAGCAGCAGCTATAATCTGAACTTAATATACACCAAAAAATAGTGCTTTTTAGTCAGTCTCATAGTTTGGGGTTTGTGTATATTTTATTTGCCAGGAATGTTGAAAATAACCATGTGATTCCTTGTGAGGAAGAAAGGGACCAGGATTTCACAAGCCACTGTGAAGACTGTCTTATTCTTTCCATGTGTGCGTGTGTGTGTGTGTGTGTGTGTGTGTGTGCACATGTGCATGCACGCTCAGTTGTGTCTGACTCTTTGTTACCCCCATGGGCTGTAACCTGCCCAAGGCTCCTTTGTCCATGGAATTTTCCAGACAAGCATACTGGAATGGGTTGCCAATTCCTTCTTCAGGGGATCTTCCTGACCCAGAGACTGAACCTGTGTCTCTTGTGTCTCCTGCATTGGCAGGCAGATTCTTTACCACTGCACCACCTGGGAAGCTTCTTTCATATATATCTTACATATTGCCCAATGCAGTTGATATTCTCAGTAAATACACAGATTATTTGGCCATCTAATTTTGTGCCTACTTTTCATAAGCAAGTCTATACGGGGCTTGCAAGAAATGTTCGTTTCAGATTTAGAATGGCAACCACTAACACCAGTCCTGTAATTATGTCCTGTAATGATGCAGCATGCAGGAATTTCTCTAGGACCATATCTACCATGTGATTTTATATCCCAAAGACACATTTATACTGTGACAGAAAATCCACCAACAATGCTTCAAATGTGAAACTACATGGGAACAAGATTGGAAAATGTTGATAATTACTCAAACTGAGTGACAGATACAGGAGGCTCATTTTTTCTTCTTTACTTTTGTGTATTTAAAATTTCTCTCCAGAATAATGGACTCTTTTTTTCTCAAGGAACTAATGCAATTATACACAAATTCAATCTGTTCTAACACATACTCTGGAGGGTAATTATAAACTTTGATAGGGCTGGGTGCACAGCATTTTACCAAACCTCTCAAGCCAGGCCAAGAACCAACCCAGCCAGCAACCTGTTTTATGAAGTTCTCCTCCTGTGTGATCCCAGGCTATGGTGGGCGTCAGGAAGCACCGCACTGAGCGTCTTCAGAGGCTGGGTTCAGGTGGGTTCTGTTCTCAGCTGCTCGGAGCCGTCATGCTTACCACCTGACAATAAGGCCACTGTCTGCCTCATCTTATCGGAAGAAAAGGCTGATAATCGACTTCCCCCCCATCCCAACACTAACGCAGATGCCCGCAGACTGAGGAACAATGCTTCCGGTCCACCCCAGCTTTCAGGTGAGCCCTGCCTGCACTGCAGAGGCCCCACGGCAAGCGCTGCCCAGCAGCCGGGCTGTGGCTAGCATGTGGCCACCCCACACCACACCACACAGGGACGCCTCCAGTGGACATGTGCAGGGGCCATTTCGGTCCCACCTGCCGCCCTCTGGCTACTTTACACCCAGGATGATGGAAATGTGGACCCCAAAACACAAGCTCATCTCCTTCCAGGCCAAGTAAGTCAGCAAACCCCTGTAAGACATTCCCACGGTGCCTCGAGCACTGACAGGCTGGGAGTCCCAGCCTTTCCCCTCCGCTCCGTGTTGCACCTGCCTCTCCTTCCTTATCCGCTCCTCTGGCTCCTCCTCACCGCAGCCACACCGGC
Organism: Bubalus bubalis; assembly: GCF_019923935.1. Lineage (NCBI taxonomy): Eukaryota > Metazoa > Chordata > Mammalia > Artiodactyla > Bovidae > Bubalus > Bubalus bubalis. The sequence goes on along the minus strand of NC_059159.1, from coordinate 14,601,751 downwards.
CACAAGCCACTCCCTCCCTTGAGGCGCCTTCCCAACACTGGCTCCCTCCCTTTATTCTTTCTCAGGGCCTGTTTTCTCCTCCCTCAGAGGAAGGAGACTTCCAACTTCTCACAATTTAATGTATACAACACACACGTCAGTTGACTTGTTTACTGTCTAGACTACATAATGCGCTGTGTGCCAGCAGGAAACACATCTGTTTCGCTCCCCATTGGATTTCTTTCCAATGCTAAGCGCAATGCTTGGCTCCAGACACCCAGAGAGACACTTGTTTAATGAGTGATGATCGCTGTTCAGTCAGTCCTTTCAGTGGTAAGATTTTTTAATTTTGTATTTCCAGCCCCAAATGATACATAGAACCATCTTGAGGAACACTGCTTAAAAGACATTAAGTGTAAGAAAGGACTTAAAACTGAGAGAGAGAACAGGCCAGCTTATGTCAGCTTTAAGTAACAAACGTGAAATGAAACTTATGAAATGCATACTGGGATTCTCAAAGGTTATTTGCAGGAATAATCCTGCAAGGATGTGGGTGGGGGTGGTTTTAAACCTCAAAACCTAAACAAGCTGAAGAGGGCTCCTCTTGCCCTGTCCTGGTCTCAACTGTTAGGATAAGCCCAGGAGGGACTCAGTGTGTCCAATCATCTCTTTGGGGGGAAGCCCTTAGAACCAATCTTCTGGGCAAACCCAACAAAGGTCACTAGGTTGTTTCAAAGCCCACCCATCAGCCACTCCAGCAGCTTCTTCGCAGAAAGGCCAGATTCTTCTCTCAACAGTCCTATCTATGCTCACAGTGGCCTGGCCAGTGGCTTGTGTTCACCAAAGAAAAACCAAAGAGGCCTTAAGTCTTCTGCAACTCCCATAGGGGTTGTCCTTAAATTTAACAAAGTTCTCCCAACACACAGCAGACGTTCTCAAGGAGAACTCAGAATTTAAACTGGGGTCAGTACACAGTAAGAGGCTGGGAATGTATGACCCCAAAGCAAAGGGAAATCTCACTTTTTGAACTGAGAAAACTTCCAGGGAACATGGCTTAGATTTCAAAATGAGGCAGGGTCCACCTGATACAACCACAGAACTCACACTGGGGAGCAACATAAGCCTGAGTTCTAGTCCCAGCCATAAGCCCTTGTCCTCGCTGCATGATCTTGAACGCGTTACTTAACTCTGAACTTCGGCTTTCTCATTTTAGAATAAGATTGATACTAGGGTCTACTATTCATAAGGGCTTCCCAGGCGGTGCAGGGGTAAAGAATCCGCCTGCCGGTGGAGACGAATGAGACTGGGGTTTGATCCCTGGGTCAGGAAGACCCCCTGCAGTAGGAAATGGTAACTCATTCCAGTATTCTTGCCTGGACAATTCCATGGACAGAGGAGCCTGGGCGGTCCATAGGGTCACAAAGAGTCAGACACGATTGAGCACAAGCATTCCCAGGATGATGCGAGGTTGAAAAGTGGGGCAGTGCCTGGCATACAGCAGCTCTCCATAAATGACAGTGCTCTTATTGTTCTCACCTGCCCATGTTTTCTCATTACAAAAGCACCAGCACGAACACCCACCTGAGACTTCAGGAGTCCTTTCCTTTCGAACATTTACCTTCTCAGATCCTTAAATTCATCAACTCACATAATCAACGACACTGTACTGGAGGGAGCGGGAGGAGGAGACTAAGAAATCAAGTCCGCACTTTGAAGAGAACTTCAAGGTCCAGAGTGGGGAAATGAAGTGCCCAAGACACACATAATAACTGGAGAACCCCCCAGGAAGGCCAACAGGTCTCTTAACACCAACTGCGGTGCTCTCTGCACCTCACTCAGAAACTCAGGGTTTCTGTACTTGCCTCCGAGCACCCTTCTGATGAATGGGGCTGCACAGACACTTCACACGATGCAATTAAGCATCACAAGGAGCTTGGCCAGAGGCAACATGGAATCTTGCACAAAATCCTGAGGTGCTTTAAAATTCACACATAGTATTCACATCAGCCCAGGTTTCCAAAGTTCTCATAAAGACAGTTATTTTTAACTTGGGATTTGAAGTTCACAAAGAACTTAATGAATAGGCAGGGAGCTGTCTGTCCATGGCTGGTTAGCTCCTGAAGTTAATGCTTCTCACGGGGACAAAAGTCAGCCAAAGGACAGAGCTCCATACAAACTGGAAAATGTTCCTGCAGCCCACAGATCATGGATTACTGCCTGGGCTCCGAGTGGCAAATCTTACAAGACGCTCCCTAGCTTCCCTCCAGAGCCACCTACCAGTTAACCTTACGTTCTGTCATTCGACAGCATCACGTGTTCCTGGCTCACGCTGTGCCAGGCACACAAATGACTTCGTGTAATCCTCACAACTACTGACAGAGAATGTACTAGCATGGTTCATCTGACCTCGGACCCCACTAGGACACCATTATTTTATGTACGAAAAAAGGAAGTCCTGCCAAGTACAACTGTCAGACCTCATAGATTTAAAAGATACTTTGGCTTCCCTGGTGGCTCAGACCATGAAAGCATCTGCCTACAATGCGGGAGACCCAGGTTCGATCCCTGGGTGGGGAAGATCCCCTGGAGAAAGAAATGGCAACCCACTCCAGTACTCTTGCCTGGAAAATCCCATGGACGGAGGAGCCCATGGGTAGGCTACAGCCCATGGGGTCACAAAGAGTCAGACACAACTGAGCAACTTCACTTTCTTTTCTTTTCAGACATGTTAAGCTGAGACAAAGTGTATTGTCTTACATTTGTGGAAATGTGAACACTGTCCCATTTTACAGATAAAGAAACTGAGGTACACAGAGAAAACAGTTTGCCCAAGGTCACAGAGCTAGTAAATAGAAGCACTGGGATACAGACCTGGTAAGTCTGGTCACCTTTTCATGGCAGTAAACTCAGATTTCCCGAGTCATGTGAATTACCCAAAAACACACCTGACAAAGAGGCAGGACACAGGGGGCTAACATCCGCCCCGCCACGAGCACATCAACTACGGCAATTCTCTGAACACCTCTGAACCTGGCCCTTCACATGCCCAAGAAGGCACTGTGCGAGACTAGGATAACCTGCCTTTTCTTCGGCAAAAGCAGCACGGTATGCCACGGAAAACGTACATCTGGAATCAGAAAGTCCCAGACTGAAGTTCTCGTTCCAGGGAATTCCCTGGTGGTCCAGTGGTTAGGACTCTGCTTTCACTGCCGAGGGCCTAGGTTCAATCCTTGGTCAGAGAACTAAGATCTTGTTCCACCAACTAACCAGCTTATGTCCTGGGCAAGCTACTGAACTGCTCTCAGTTTCCTCTCCTGTAAATTGAGACTCTGTGTGTGTGTGCCTGCGCGCGCCTGCCTGCTCAGTCACTCAGTCGTATCTCTTTGCGACCCCATGTACTGACCTGCCACGCTCCTCTGTCCATGGAACTTTCTAGGCAATACTAGAGCAGGTTACCATGTTCTACGCCAGGGGATCTTCCCAACCCAGGGGTCGAACCTGCATCTCTCATGTCTCTTGCATTGGCAGGTGGATTCTTTATCACTGCACCACCTGGGAAGTCCAACATTGAGGCTACCAGCATCTGTCTCCCTTAGAGGGCTGCCAAGGACAAAAGAGGATATATTGGGTTGGCCAAAACGTGCATTCAAGTTTCTCCATAAGATGTTATGGGAAAACCCGAATGAACTTTATGACCAGCCCAATATACACAGAGAAAGCAGCAATGGCAGAGCTGGAATTCAGCAAATGCTCTTTCTATAATGACCACCTTTTGCTTTGGGACAGAATTAAAGAACAAACAATTCCCTGTGACCTCAGCAATTCCCCAGGGGGACACTCTGGTGAGAATAAGGATCAGACAGAAGAAAGCTGACCCTGAGAGCCACTCAGGCAAAGAAAATGAACTGGAAGCACCTGGAGGGCAGGGACAGCTGCCTGACTTCTAAACTTCTGAGTAAACTCACTGACAGAGGGAAAGGTTAAAAAGAACTTAACACCATCAAACGGAGAAGGCAATGGCACCCCACTCCAGTACTCTTGCCTGGAAAATCCCATGGACAGAGGAGTCTGGTAGGCTGCAGTCCATGGGGTCACTAAGGGTCAGACACGACTGAGCAACTTCACTTTCACTTTTCACTTTCATGCATTGGAGAAGGAAATGGCAACCCACTCCAGTATTCTTGCCTGGAGAATCCCAGGGACGGGGGAGCCTGGTGGGCTGCCGTCTATGGGGTCGCACAGAGTCGGACACGATTGAAGCAACTTAGCAGCAGCAGCAGCAACACCATCAAAAGACACTGGTCAACAGATATGAGGATGAAGAGATACCACATCTGACACAGAAAGCAGTCTTGGAAGATCCAGTTTGATACCAAAAGTGACCTACAGGGGATTTCCCCACTGTCCTGTTTCGTTCTTATGATAAGTAATATTCTGTGCATTTCACCTCTTTCTTTCTTCAAGAGCTTCAGAAAATCCTCATAAGTTATGAGCTTTGGGAGGGAAGGTGAGCCATATAGATGTAGAAACAAACTCCTGACCTGCCTTTTTTCGCCATCATATCCAGAATGCCTCAAAGTTTCTGGCACATGGCCAACTCTCAACAAAAATTAGTTGAGTGAATATTTTTTGACTATATGCCATTTCACTGGGACCAGAACTCCCAAACATCCTATACATTTATCCTACCTAAAAGACTAACAACTGTCTTTCCTGCTTCTTTTCCAGATGCATTCCAAAACCATAATATCTAATATGCAAACGATACACTCGGCAATGCTGTTTCTCCAATCCTCTCATGTGATTACTTTCTACTTGCTCTTCAAACCTCCAACAAGGCGCGGTCCCCTTAGTCCCACCAAAACCCGTGCACTCTCTCTTCCCCTTCCTCTGTCCAGCCCTTGGGCTACTCGACAATTGCCTCAATTACCACCATTATCTGAATCGGTTTGTTAATCTCCTTCCTCTCAGGCATAGCACCTTTCCTGGAGATAAATGCAGGCAAGTCCAGTTCACCCACAGCTCTCCACCACCCCCAACCCTGAGGCCCATGTGAAAAAAAGAAACTATATGGCAAAAATCCCACTCTACCCTCATCATCTCAGGAGGCTGTTTGTTTTACATAAAGTTTAGCTCAATCACCAACTTTTAGAAGAATCTGAAAGAATGCTGTAATGATTTAAGGGTTGGGTAAGAGCACTCAATGGTAAAGCATCTGCCTGCCAATTCAGGAGACTCAGGCAGTTTGATCCCTGAGTCAGGAAGATGACCTGGAGAAGGAAATAGCAACCCTCTCCAGTATTCTTGCCTGGGAAGCCCCATGGACTGGCAGGCTACAGTCCATGGGGCCCCAAAGAGTAGAACCCGACTTAGAGACTAAACAGCAACCAGAGCTGAAAAAATGGCACTTTTGCTCTTTCAATACCTCCCTGAAGATAAGCTGCACTGTGTCACCCAGCTCTAAATCCACAAACCCAGACTTTCAGGAATTCCCTGCCAGTCCAGTGGTAAGGACTTTGTGTGCTCACTGCCTAGGGCTCTGGTTTGATCCCTGGCCCCAGAACTAAGATCTCATTAGCTGGGTGGTCAAAAAAAAAAAAAAAACAAAAAAAAAACCATCTAAACTCTGCAAACACTCCCCATTCCAGAGTTCAAGGACCATTTGCGCCTCCGTTTTTCCTTATTGGCTTCCATATAAAAGTTACTCATTGTTTTCCTTCCAGCTTACATCAGGCTCCTGAAAGGACTCCTTTAAAGCCTTTGATGAAAACCATCAAAACATGCGAAAAGCTGGTTCTTTTCAACGTCTGCGCAGAGCAGCCGCGGTGTCACAACCTAGAACTTCAAACACGAATATGGCAGCACTCCTGCCTTCATGGAGCCCACGCTTTTCCTCCAAATAAAAAAGTATGCCCTCCATGGGCAGCGTCTCTTAAAGACTGTAGTGACAAAGTACTTCACGGCTTTGGAGGAAAAGCGAGGGTGGAGACAGGCTTTGCCCTTACATTAGATGCCCTGTAACCATAACAACCGATGGTTTCAGTAACCATCAACCCACCGAGGGGCTGTTTTCCAAAAGGCATTTTCAAGAGGGGAAAACTCCCCTGCACCGACTCCCGCGTCAGCCGAGCGTTCTGGGGAGCGGTTCAGCCCATCTCTGATCCCACCGATTCGTTCCTGCTGCTCACCAGCAGCAGCACAGCCTCCGCCGTCACACCCCGCGCTCCGGGCAAGGCACCTGGCGTTAGGCCTCAGCCCAATGTCACTTGTTAACCTTCCAAAACCCCCGGCGTTCGGAACGCCGTCGTCTCAAGTCTAAGGCACGCGAACCACCCACTGCCACCCGCGATTTCCAAGAGCTGGCGAAAAACAACCCGAGGAGCTGAGAGCCTCTGAAAGATCCGCTTAAAAGTAACTGCGGTTCTCGACTTCTAGGCGTTTCGCGACGTGAGCGCCGGGGGAGACCAGAACCCGGGGCCCCATTCATAAAACCACAAGCTGTTTTCCCTCAGTTTGAGTGTGGACGGTCCTCCCCGGCCAGGGCCGAGCCCGGAGCCCGTGGACAGCAGGCTGGGGGGCTGGCCGGCGGGCACCTCTGGCGGGGTCAAGCCCAGACCGCCCCACACCGCCCCCAGAGGAAAGAAGGGTGCGCCCGGGGGCCTCGCGGGTAGGCGTCCATGTCAACTTAACCCGGACCGTGACAGCCGGGCGGGGCCCTGGGGGACCGGACCCCCGCGCCCAGCCGCGCCAACGGCCGCCGGCCCCCGGACCCTGAGGAGCCGGAGCCGCCCCCAGCCCCGGCCTTCTTGGTGGGCGCTCCCTCCACCGCTCCGCCCGGCCCAGGGAGCGCTCACCCCGGATCCACTGGCTGCCTCATTGTACTGCGCCGGCGCCCGTGCTTCACGGCCGCCGCAGACCCCGCTCCGTTTCGGGCTCGGGCCGCCGTCCTGCCGCCCGCCCGCCCCCGGGGCACCGGCCACCCCGCCCAGCCAGCGGACCCGCCCCGCGCCCGCGGCCGCCGCCGCCAACCAGAGGGCGGCGGGGGCGGAGCCGGCCTCGCGCCAGGCCCGGCCAATCCAGCCCCTACCAGCGCGCCGGGAGCGGCCGCGGAAATGGGTGTGCGATTGGTCGGGTCTGTTAAAGAGGCCGCCGCCCACGGGGCTGGGGAGACGGGCGGCGGCCGGGTTACCTGGGAGAGCCTGGGTTGGAAGAGATGAGACCTTCTCTTCTCTCCCTAGTCCGGCAGCTTCGCTCTTCCCAGCACTTTGCATTTATTAATTAACGCTTCCTGAAGTCTAGCAACAAGTGGGGGACAGAACCTGCCTCTGTCAGAAAGAGAAACTGAGGTCCCGAGGGTCTCCTCGCTTGGCACAATGACTGGAATTTGAGTTTCATAGGGCCTTCCGACACATGTGTTCCGTCCAGTCCCAGAAATTGGCGTAAAAATTATCCAGCTTCACCTTGGAGAATTTTGTAAAACATTTAACACACATTCCGTGTGTCTGGAATGCGACTGGGGAAAATATGTATTTTTCAGCGCCCGTCCCCCGAGGTGATTCTGATGTGGGTAGTGTTGGTACAAGAGCAACATACAGGCAGTCACGTATTATTTCAAGTCCCTCGTGGCAATGAAGTTCAAGTGCAACTGCCATAAATAAAGATAAGCTATTCTTTATCCTCAAAAACAAATATGGTTGGGAGATTCGCTAGTTTGGCTGGAGGTCGCCTACTGAGAAACTCAGGACAGTTCCCTGAGTGGGTCATGCCAAGAACTGAGTCTGAAGGGCGCCGGGCTGGGCTAAAGCAACAAGGTAGTCTTGTTCTCTAACTCTCTAGACAATGCTTAAATACTTAAATGGCAAAACACACCCTTCCTTGTTGCCATCACCAGGCCCAGTCATAACCCCAGGAAGGTGCCTGGATTCCAACGCCATCCAGCCCTGCCCATTCTCCCAAACACATGCCTCTCCTCCTCCCGGTGTCCCGGACATCCATCTGACCCAGAAGCCCCTGCCTGAAAGTGAGCCTCTTCTGCCTAGACCCCTCCTAAGAGAAGCAAACTGCCTCCAAAGAACAACCGTATAGCTGTTGGTGGTGGTGGTGGTCATGGTGTTTTGGCTGGTTGTTTGCTTGTTTTGGTTTTTGCTGTGATTTCTGTGGGTGTTGTGTTTGCCAGGAACAGCTCGACACACACATTCATCAGCCTCATCAAGATTAAGTCTCTGGGTTGCAGACATCACTGCCTGGGAACACTATTTGCTTCCCTTGGCCCTCCCAAAGGAAAAGGAATTCTTGTTTTAAATACAGAGGGTTCCAGCCTTGGGTATCTGGAAATGTGCAACAAAGGCAGTTAGCACTAGAGAAACAGCCCAAAGTTGATCTTGGCCACACCTTAAAACCTCCACCATTTGGTGGGGGTGGAGTGGGCAATGAAGATGAGGGGGCCTGGAGCTGTACCACTGCAAGGGTCCTGGGGAAGCTGGCACTGTGTATCTCAGAGTGCCCGCCTCCACCTTCCTTGCCCAGGCAAAACCCTACATAAATATTAGGTTAATTAATATAGTGTCAACCTGACCTCAAGCTGGAGGTCCATAAGATCCAGCATGAACACTAAGAGGGAGCCCTTCCTTTTGAAAAGTGAGGAATTTGGATACTTTGAAAAATTAACAAATGTATAATCATGTAATAATATTAACACTTCCTCCTACCTTTAAAAGATTACTCTGGGCCAACACTACGTCAAGATCTTTGTACGCATTAATTCATTTGAAACCTGTGTGGTAGGTGTGGTTGTTATTTTCTCCATTTTACAGATGCAGAAACGGAAGCTCACAGAAGACTGGTAATGTGTCCAAGGTCACAAGACTAGCTTAAGAAAGAGCCAGCCTTCATGACCTCCTAACTGCCTGCTCCAGTGCCTGCCAAAGTGCCCTTCCTTCTTGCCAGAAACAGGACAGCTAACTTCAAAAGGCAAAAGAAGCAAACATCACTGCACTTCTCCAAAAGACAGTATAATGAATATAGCAGCGCTGCCATGAAAGACAGTATAATGAATGTAGCAGCGCTGCCTTGGAGTTTAAGTTCCATTGTGCTAACGTACCATCTGTTTGACCTTGAACAAGACATATCATTAAATCCCTGTGAGCCTCTGACTGCTCATCTATAAAAGGAGATGATGATAACAAATTCTGCCTCCTTGGACTGGCAAGAAAACCAAATCAGTAAAGAATATATATGAAGGTACATGTACTTTGAACTTACAAATGAAAAGAGTGAGTGTTAGACCTTGGTATCTGTGACTCAGTAAAGTGACCAATGACAAAGGCCAGGGATTTTGATGCTAAATTCAAATATCAAATTTGATGTAGATAAGAATGGCTGTGGGTGCATATTCATTCATAGATGGAGGGCAGGAAGTTGAGGAAATTCCTGCCTGCTGTTTTCTATTATTTTCGTTCTAAAGTGAGAAACGAAGTCTTCTCTTGAGAGTGGGTGGGAGGTGGTAACCGGGCCTTGAGGAAAACAGTGAAGAACTAGAAAAGCCACCGAGAGGATTGAAAGAGGGAGCTGCCAGATTGAGAGGGAAAATTCCTGGCAGCCCAGGGCCCTTCCATTTGAGGCATTCCCCTTGTGGCTCAGCTGGTAAAGAATCCGCCTGCAATGCCCGAGACCTGGGTTTGATACCTGGGTTGGGAAGATCCCCTGGAGAAGGGAAAGGCTACCCACTCCAGTGTTCTGGCCTGGAGAATTCCATGGACTGTAGAGTCCATGGGGTCACAAAGAGTCAGACACGACTGAGTGACTTTCACCATGACAGGAGTTAGATGGATGGTTATGTGGGGCTTGGCAGCTGGGTCCCGTGTGGAGAATCCAGAGTGAAGAATTTACAGGGTCAGGAGCAGGAGAAACCCAAAACAGTGCAAGGTATAGACAACAGATGGGTCAAAGTGATGGATCGTGGGTTCTAAGTTGGATGGAGATAGAAGGAAATCTGCGGTGGTGGAGGTAGCGGGGCTGCCGCTGGACTGGAAGAAACATGTGGGACAGGAGAGATGGGAAGAAACAGACATGGTGTCAGTTTGGAGTGGGATGGGTTAGGTGAGATGTTCAGAGAAGAGCAATTCTGAGTGATGACAAGCTCAGGTCCGGCCATGGAGTTGGAGTTTCTAAACACACTCAACTCCTGGATTGTCCCCGGTTCCTTTTAGAGAATGATCTGTGGCTGTGTGGCCTCCAGTGCTTTCTGTTCACTCTGCACCACTCTCTGAGATGATGGAGGTGGGAGAGCATCCTCCTCTCTCGTCTGGTTTTCCTTCTAAAATTAAAACCTGTTAATGAACAGAAGGACTCCCACCATTGTCATGGAGACAGGAGCATTTGCAGGAAGGGATGCTGATGGGAAGTCTTCCGGGGTTTTAGAGGTGCCTCACCTGGTGGGTTGATGTACTTGTGAATAATTCCCAGTCATCAGGGAGTGGCAAACAGCCAGCTGATGTCGATTATATATTTGCTAATTAGCATATGAGACCTGAGGTTATTAAATATAAATGTCTCAAAGCTCTGTCATTCTAAGGAAGGACCAGTAGGGGAATGGTGGCTTCTAATTGATGTGGAACAGAGCTAGAGTGGGCTTCTAGGGAGAAATCCTGACCCTTCCCTCCATTTCCCTGCTGACTCTCTGCCCACCCTCTGCTCCATGCAGAGAGCAAATCCATCTCACAGCATTTACTCCCTCCCTTTCCCTCTAACCCGCCATCCTCAAAGCTTTCCAACGACTGGGTCTTCTACTCCGCTCCAGCACGGGAAATTCAGTCTCTAGCTTGTACAGAAGCACCCTGGTGCACAATTTTAACTCCCAGAATGAAGGGTCAGCCCTGCAGCCAACAGGTGCTGGCCCCTACTTCTGTATCTCTTTTCCCCTTAAGTAGCAGAAGTGGGAGGACTCAGCTGGCTTTTTGGGGGTGGGGGATGCTCAGCTTGTAGTTTGTGGGATCTCAGTTCCCTGACCCAGGCCATGGCAGTGAAAGCCCAGGATCCAACCACTAGACCCCCAGTGAACTCCCCCAGCTGGCCTTTTAATAACACATGTGCATCTGTGCTAAGTCAGTTCCGTTGTGTCTAACTCTTTGCGACCCTATGGATTGTAGCCCGCCAGGCTCCTCTATCCAGATTATCCAGGCAAGAATACTGGAGTGAGTTGCCATGCCCTCCTCCAGGGTATTTTCCCGATGCAGGGATCGAACTGGTGTCTCTAATGTCTCCTGCATTGAAGGTGGGTTCTTACGCTAGCACCACCTGGGAAGCCCTTAATGACATACACATCCACCTACACATAGGGGAAGGTGGTTTTCATTTTGAAAACGTGATTTACGTACCCTGATATAGAGTAGCTAGAAGTCAGTCAGAAATATCCACTCCCAATCAGGTTAAACAAAATGAGAAGTGGTAGAACTGCTAGCCTCTGCCGTGTCCGTGTGGCTGCTCTACTCAGCATCTGTGTGATTCAGAAGACAAAGATGGTCTATATTTGGGTAACAGCTTAGGCAAAGAAAGGGTTTCAATCTGTTTGGGCCAAGGTTCCCCCAAAAGCAGAACTTGAGACAAAGCTCACATGTGAGTACGTTGCTCAGGAGCACGAACCCAGGGAACATACCCAGGGCTCAGGAACCCAAGCAAGGATGGGGGCAGAGGCATTTGATCATGCATTACTAGGGTGGCCACTGTCCGGGCTGCTCGATTAGGAGATACTAAGGGGCCCTGAGAAAAACATGTTAGGACCCACCTTCTAGGATAGGGGAGACGGGGGGAGGCATTTATCCAATGGTTTCTGTCCCCATTGGCGAAGACCTATGCACAGGGGTCTGAGCCCTGCTTCCAGGGAGTGCTGGCCTGGCATCGAGTGGGCATCAACAGAGATGCCCTGGGTGTGATCCAGAGACAAAACACTGTCAGACTGTACCTGCTGGAATCTGGTAGAAGAAGACACAGCCACTAGAGTGGTGGCTGAAGATCTCCAGTGGTACATAAGAGGTTTCCAATCCAAAGCCCATTTTTTAAACAGGGTTTCCCTTGTGGCTCAGTGATAAAGAATCCACCTTCCGGTGGAGGAGACGCAGGTTCCATTCCTGGTCCAGGAAGATCCCAGATGCCATGGAGCAACTGTTGCACCTGTGTGATCTAGAGACTGTGCTCCGCAACAAGAGCAGCTGCCTTGGTGAGAAGCCTGCATACTGCAACTAGAGAGTAACCCCTGATCGCCAAAACTAGAGAAAAAAGCCTGCATAGCCATGAAGACCCAGCACAGCCAAAACTAATTTTTTTTTAAAGAGAAGAACATCCCACTGTCCCAAAAAACTTGTCATCTGAAGTTAGGCTGGAGGGACACAAGATTTCAAATGTCTTTTAATGTCATTCTAATGTTCTCTGGCTTTGGGGTCATTTGGACTGGTTTCAGATTTTGCATCTGTCATTTCTGAGCCATGTGACTTTGGAAAAGATATTGAACTTACTTGAACTTCCTTGAATTGTTTCCTCATATATGTTGGAGATATCCATACCATATGTTGTTTTAAAGATTAAGAGTATGCATAAATCCTTAGTGTAGCATCTTAATAAATAATAATAAATGCCCAGTTGCTTTTTACTCTAGGGCAAATTCCCAGCCATGGAATTTATTATGTACAGGAAGACAGTGGGGTGATATGCCTAAGCCTCAAAAATAGAAGTGAAAGAAGATATCACATGGTTGCAGGCAACAAAAAATGTCTAATACTGTGAAACAACCAAACAGTCCAGTGGCTGAATACCTTGGAGTTTCCAAGAAAGCTCAATTTCAAATGTTCTCTTGTGTTGCTGTTCAGTTGTATCCAACTCTGTGCGACCCCATGGACTGCAGCACGCCAGGTTTCCCTGTCCTTCACCATCTCCCAGAGTTTGTGCAAACTCGCGTCTGTTGAGTTGGTGATGCTATCCAACCATCTCTCCTCCTGCCCTCAATCTTTCCCAGCATCAGGGTATTTTCCAATAAGTCAGCTCTTCACATCAGATAGCCAAAGTATTGGAGCTTCAGCATTAGTCCTTCCAGTGAATATTCAGGGTTGATTTCCTTTAGGATTGACTGGTTTGATCTCCTTGCAGTCCAAGGGATTCTCAAGTCTTCTCCAACATCACAGTTTGAAAGCATCAATTATTCTCTTGTGTTGCCCCAGTACAAAAACGCCCGTTTGAGGGGTGGTCACCTTTTCCTTGGCTCAGAAAATAGCGTTATATGTACATCCCACTAGGAAGGGGATCATCAGTCCTCCAGTTTCTTTTGCTCTACCAATCCCTGGAGTGTGGGAAACACAGCTTTTCTTTTTCTTTTTTAAAATGTTTATTTATCTATTTCTTTGACAGGGATTGAACCCATGTATCTTGCATTGGCAGGTGAATTCTTTACCACTGAGCCACCTGGGTTTCCCTGGTGGCTCCAACGGTAAAGAATCCACCTGCAATTTGGGACACCTGGGTTCGATCCCTAGGTTGGGAAGATCCCCTGGAGGAGGACATGGCAACCCACTCTAGTATTCTTGCCTGGAGAATCCCCATGGACAGAGGAGCCTGGAGGGCTACAGTCCATGGGGTCGCAAAGAGCTGGACCTGACTGAACGACTAAGCACAGCACAGAGCCACCTGGAAGCCCTCTCTTTACTCTTTAGGAAGACTCCAGTGTCCTCGGCCTCTCTCTCTCATCACACCAGCTCCTTCTTTCTGTCTGTGGTGCACACACATGCCCCAGGCCCTTAGGATGCTCTCCTGGTGATCTCAGTCATGAGGATGTGTAAGCTGCCAAGAAGAGATTAGCGAAGGCCCTTCGCCCTTACAGATAGCGCCTGCTCAGTTCAGCCAGAGGAAACTGGAAACACTCTCATCAGGCGCACGGGCAAAGAACGGAGCAAATGCAGACAGAACTGTCTACCCACTCATCCTCAGAGCTAAGTCCTATTGTTATCTTTGGGCTAGAAAATGATTGACCTCTTTCACAGTATCCAGGGCCCCACTAAGTCTCCTGGAAAGGACACCAAGTCTCTGCTTCTGAGAAATAGTGCTCAGCTTCTGGTTTACTAGGTACCTTTGATAGCCATAGAGGCTCCATAATTTTATTAGTGGTGCCTACAACCATTTGGGGTGATAGATCTCTATCACAGCTATAAAAAATACAAAGACAAATTAAAAGGAAGGAAAAATCGAGTAGTTAGCCTGAGGCCCAAAGCAAACCCCGCTTACTGGTGGAATCAGAATTGCCTCCCTGCCATTTTCCCATCAGGCTTCCCAGGTGGCGCAGTGGAAGAGAACCTGCCTGCCAATGCAAGAGACCCAGGAAATGCAGGTTCGAATCCTGGCTCAGGAAGATCCTCTGGAGGAGGAAATGGCAACCTACCCAAGTACTCTTGCCTGGAAAATTCCATGGCCAAATGAGCCTGGCAGGCTTCAGTCCGAAGGGTCACAAAGAGTTAGACACAACCAAGCAACTGAGCACACACACATGCATTTGCTAATCACCCTTCCCACCCGCCTGCACCTGCCTTGGTCTCTCGTGGCCCTCTGAGCAATCACGGTGTGACCCACTTAAATGATTATTCAGAAGAGCAACTGGTCTTTCCTGGCTGTAAGTCATCCCCTAGTCATCGTCATGATTGTTATAATTCATAGGACTTCTGTCATTAAGTTGTGAAGGCATCTGTCCCAAGCCTTAGAAGGTCACCCAGTTTCCAGAGGCTGGGAGAAGCCATGATGCTCTTCATTCATCCCAGGCCCAGCCCATGCTATAGTTTTCATGCTTTTCAGAGCAGAGGAGAAAACACTCTCTATGCTCCAGCCTTACCTGACTGCCTGCTAGGTCTCTCCTGGATGTCTGATAATCATCTCATGTTAAAAGTCCCCAAAAGGAATCCTTGGTCCCTGCCCACCCCCATCTTAGTCAATAGCGCCACCCCCCACCCACTAACTTGCTGGAGTCAAGAACATCAAGAACAGTGAGTTGGCAGAGGGGAGGGATAAACTGGGAGATTGGGATTGACATATACACACGACTATATATGATAGTACTATTTATGGTTCAGGGAACTCTACTCAGTGCTCTGTCATGACCTATAGGGGAAAAGAATCTAAAAAATAGTGGATGTATATAACGGATTCACTTTGCTGCACGGCAGACGCTAACACAACGCAGTTAATCAGCTATGTGGTTTGCTAAGTCATGCCAGACTCTTTTGCGACCCCATGGACTGTATAGCCTGCTAGTCTCCTCTGTCCATGGGATTTCCCAGGCCAGAATACTGGAGTGGGTTGCCATTTTCTTCTCCAGGGGATCTTCCCAACTCGGGGATCAAACCCAAGTCTCCTGCATTGGCAGTCAGATTCTTTACCACCAAGCCACCAGGGAAGCCTACTTTGAAAAAAAAAAAAAAGAACAATGAGTTATCTGAGACTCCATTCTTTTCTGCTCACATCCAGTCCATCAATATACAAACTTGCTCTAGCATCTCTCTTCTGAAAAATCTCCTCCCTTTTGTCCATGACTCCCTCCTGCTGCCCTTTACAGCACAACTTCTCAAGAGTTCCCCTCTTCGTCTCCCATCATCCTGTTTAAGCTGTTCCTCCAGCGGTTTCCACCTCCGTTGCTCCCCAGAAACTGTTCTTGTCACATCATTGATGACCTCCACTCTGCCAAGCCAGGAGTCACTCCTCTGACCTACCTGACCCTTATTTAATCCTTTCACAACACCTACTGGCCACCTCCCTATGCATCCAGTCCTCCTTCCCTTAGTCCATCTCTCATACTCCCTCCATGCCATTTCCAGTGGTCTGTTGCTTGTCCAACAGATCAGACTTCAGGACCTCAAACTGTCCCTGGGGGCCAGGCTGGTCAGGGCAGGCCCTGGGATGTCCTCAAACAACATCCCCATGAGCCTGTTCTCTTGGTCTCTTACACAGAGCTGGAAATGGAAAAGTTAACATGTTGGCAGAGGAAAGTGTGTTTTTTTTTCTCCCTATCTCGTTTTCCATTACTGGTGTTACAATGGTGTTTGCGCAATAGAGGAAAGTTGGGTGCCCAAAAATAAAATGCCTGATAAGAAGATTTGGCTCTCATACATGGATGGAGTTCTGGGGGGAGGTGCCAACGGTGGGCAGCAATCCATGTAGTGACAGCCGGGGGTCAGGCTGGCATTGCTCAAACCTCCCTTGAAGCTGTGATGGTATCTCAGTGACCTTTCAAGAGCTTGGCTGTAGCCTTCATATGTCTGCTGTAATTCTGGTCCATGCTTATGCTGACAGAGCACCCAGGGAACAACCTGGAAAATTCCTTGCCTTTTTTTCCCTTTCTGGAGATTCATGCATATCAAATGGCAACTTTTTCCATCAACATTACTACCTTCTTTTCAAACCTCTTCAGTCATACTCTCGCTTTTCTTTCTTTTTTTTTTTTTTTGGCCACACTGCCTGGCTTGCAGGCTCTTAGTTCCCTGACCAGGGATTAACCAGCGTCCTTAACAGTGAAAGCGTGGAACCCTAACCACTGGGCTGCCAGGGAATTCCTCAGACTCTTCCTTCTCTAAAGATTAAATTGAGCCCCGTCACCCTGGCAACCCATCTCCTTTCGCCTTGGGTTGTAAATCAGCGTGGCCTAGATCTTTCTGGTCCTGACTATTTCCTTTGTGACACTTATCCAAAGAGTGACTCAAGAATTATTAGCGTCTCTGCCCCTGGATGGTGAGTTCCGGGAGGGCTGGGATGAGATATGTCTCTCCCTCCTTCTGCAAGACCAGGCCCATCAGAGGCCCTCGTAACACTCGTTGCTGAAGGAGTGATGTCCAGTAAGAGCCAGTGAAGGGCCCTCCCTGCCCCGGGGAAGCACCTCTCAGCTCTCCTCTCCACTTGGCTCTTACAGACAAGCGCTTCCAGCTAGAGTTCAGACAGGTCCCGACTGCCTCCAGCCTGGTCTGCCAGAAGGAAAGAACAAAGAAAGTTCCTGCCTGCTGAGTTGGGATATATATATATTTTTTAATATTTTATTTATTTGACTGTGCTGGGTCTCAGTTGTGGCACACAAGTTCAATCCCCGGTCTGGGAACGCAACCCTGAATGTCGTAATTAACAGCCCTCATGCCACAGCTATACCCGGCACAGCCAAATAAATTTTAAAAAGGGGGTGGGGAGAGAGCAGGGACTTCCTGGTGGTCCAGTGGTTAAGACTCTGTGCTTCCATTGCAGGGAGTGCAGGTTCAATCCCTGGTTGGGGAACTAAGATCCCCTTGCCAGTAGTAAAAAAAAAAAGAGAGAGAGAGAGAGAGTGAGAGAAGAAGAAATAGCACAGCACCAGGGAAAAAAAGAAAGAGTTAGAAACCCTCTAGTCTGATCCTTCAGTTCAGTTCAGTCACTCAGTCGTGTCCAACTCTTTGCAACCCCATGAATCGCAGCACGCCAGGCCACCCTGTCCATCACCAACTCCCGGAGTTCACTCAGACTCACGTCCATTGAGTCAGTGATGCCATCCAGCCATCTCATCCTCTGTCGTCCCCTTCTCCTCCTGCCCCCAATCCCTCCCATCATCAGAGTCTTTTCCAATGAGTCAATTCTTCGCATGAGGTGGCCAAAGTACTGGAGTTTCAGCTTAAGCATCAGTCCTTCCAAAGAAATCCCAGGGCTGATCTCCTTCAGAATGGACTGGTTGGATCTCCTTGCAGTCTAAGGGACTCTCAAGAGTCTTCTCCAACACCACAGTTCAAAAGCATCAATTCTTTGGCGCTCAGCCTTCTTCACAGTCCAACTCTCACATCCATACATGACCACAGGAAAAACCATAGCCTTGACTAGACGGACCTTTGTTGGCAAAGTAATGTCTCTGCTTTTGAATATGCTATCTAGGTTGGTCGTAACTTTCCTTCCAAGGAGTAAGCGTCTTTTAATTTCATGGCTGCAGTCACCATCTGCAGTGATTTTGGAGCCCAAAAAATAAAGTCTGACACTGTTTCCACTGTTCCCCATCTATTTCCCATGAAGTCCAAAGCCTGGGGGAAAGTACAAAAATCCTTCCTATACGTGGTGGGGCAGGGTGGTGGCTCCGATGACTACATCTAACATCCACTGAACTTAATAAAACTCTGCAGTTGTGGTATTTAAGGGAGTGGACTCTCTCTGCCTTAAAATACTTTATTTCCTAAATCACATGCAATATATAAGAATAGCTAGAAATTCCCATTTCTGTGGTTAAGTTGGAGGGACAGAGCAGGAGAGGGCATGCTAAATTTTGCTAAGTTGCTTTTCTTAAAGACTTAAAGAATATCCAGGGTTTATAATAAAATTTACATTTCTAATTACTCATATAGTAAAAGCTGAAGACACCTGAAATTTACTAAGCACCTATTTCATTCTTTCTTGCCTAATTTAAAGTTGAGATATAATTGACATATAGCATGATATTAGTTTTAGGTATACAACATAATGATTCTATATTTTATATTTCTCTTTTGCATATTGCAAAACAGTCCCACAAGTCTAGTTAACATCCATCATCACACATCATTACAAAATTTTTTCTTCTTGTGATGAGAACTTTTAAGATCTATTCTCTTAGTAACTTTCAAATGTTTGTTACAGGATTATAAACTCCAGCACAGTATAGTACTATAATCCTGTATATTATATCCTAAGGACTAATGTATTTTATAACTGAATGTTTGTACCTTTTGACCCCTTTCACCCACCCTCAACTTTGCCTTTGGCAACCACCAGTCTGTTCAAACTGTGGTGCTGGAGAAGTCTCTTGAGAGTCCCTTGGACTGCAAGGAGCTCAAACCAGTCAATCCTAAAGGAAATCAACCCTGAATATTCATTGGAAGGACAGATGCTGAAGCTGAATACTTTGGCCACCTGATGCAAAGAGCTAATTCATTGGTAAAGACCCTGATGCTGGGAAAGATTGAAGGCAGAAGGAGAAGAGGGCGGCAGGGGATGAGACGGTTAGATAGCATCACCGACACAATGGACATGAATTTGAGCAAACTCAGGGAGATAATGGAAAACAGAGGAGCCCGGTGTGCTACAGTTCTTGGGGTCGCAAAGAGTCGGAGATGACTTACCAACAACAAGTGTGTTCTCTGTATCTCTTTTATTTATTTTGCCTGTGCTGAGTCTTCACTGAGACACATAGGCTTAGTTGCCTCGCTGCATGTGGGATCTTAGTTCTCCAGCCAGGGATTGAACCCATGTCCCCAGCATTGGAAGGTGGATTCTTAACCACTAGACCACCAGAGAAGTCCCCAGTTCTTCTGTATCCTCTTGAGTTTGTTTTTTGTTTGTCTGTTTTTGATTCCATATATTAAGGACTCCTGAAGACTGATAAAAAACCAAGACCTCTGGTCTTGACACCATGCTGTTCCCAGGCTTTCATCAACATCCTCTTCCAAGTTTACCTCCCTGAGAACCAGCTGCCCAGAGTAAGTGCTGTGTTGACAAGCCCAGACCTGACTGCTGGCAGAATTGTCTGGGTGAGGCCTGTGTGTCTTGTGGAAAGAACACAGGAGGGTAGATAGAAGGTGCCAACCCACAGGAGGAAGAGCAGGGAGGGCGGGAGGGTGGAGGGGATTTGGATAAAACCACAGTGCGGTGTGAGTGCCAAGTGCCAAGCAGTATAACTATTTCCTTTTGATGCCATGACCTTTCCCAGAAGACAGTCTCCAAAAACACCTGTGTCCATAAAACAAAATATATGGCTTTTTAGACTTAAAATGATGGATGAGGGACTTCCCTGGTGGTCCACAGGTTAAGACTCTCTACTTCCACTGCAGGGGGGCATGGGTTCTACCCCTGGTTGGGGAACTGAGATCCGTCATGCCACACAGTGTGTCCAAAAAAAATAAAATAATGAGTGAAATTCCCCCCGTGAAAGGGAATGCTGGCCAATTCCAGAAACTTAACAAAGGCTGCACCAAATGATGGCTAGGAAGTGTGTGTGTGAAATTGTCATAAGAGGATTGATTATAATTCAGAAGACGATTCTCAGAAGTTTTTAAAAAAAATGAAGACCAGATCTCTAAGACTCTTTCCAGCTCTATAATCCTGTTAAAAATAAAATCTTAGCAAAACAAAATCAGTTGATATGTTTTGGTTTTAGGGAGAACTTAACTTCGGTTTGATGGAAAGAGGGATATGAGCAAAATTATTCTGTTGGTAGAAAGCCATCTTTTTTCTTTTTTTCTGCCTTTCTCACTAACTGGGTACAACAGGAGATAATAGGCTGTCTTCTCTTGTAGATTCCAAGATATTTTTATTGCTATATTTTAAACTCTTTGTCACAGGAATTTTCAAACATATACAAAGTAGAGAGAATAGCATCATTGACACCTGTGTACTCATAACCCAGCTTTATCAACTATCGACACACACCTAGTCTTTTTTTTTAATCAATCCCCACTCCTCCCTTACTTTAAACTACATTCTATACAATATTATTTCATTTGTAAGTGCTTTACTATGTATCACCAGGAAAGGCTCTTTAAAAGTAGGTAACCACAGTACCATTAGCACATCTAGAAATAGAAATAGTAGCAACAGTTCCTTAGTGTCATAAAATATCCAGCTAGCAGCCTATTAGGGAGGGGAGTTTGGGAGAGGATGAACACATGCATATATACAGCTAAGCCCCTTTGCTGGCCTCCTGAAACTATCACATTGTTAACCGGCTACATGCCAATATAAAATTAAAAGTTAAAAAAATAAAATATCTGGTCAGAGTTCAAGTTTTCCTGAAATTAAAAAATTTATATTTGGGGCCTTCCTCATGGTCCAGTGGTTAAGGATCTGCCTTGTAATGCAGGGGACACCAGTTTGACCCCTAATCTGGGAGGATCCCACATGCCTTGGGGCAACTGAGCCTGTGCACCTCAAGTACCAAAGCCAGGGCTCAGGAGCCCACACACCGCAACGACTGAGCCCACGCACCACAAGTACTGAAGCCCGAGTGCTCTAGAACCCGTGCTCTGCAGCCAGAAGCCACTGCGACGAGAAGGCCTCACACCACAGCTGGAGAGCAGCCCCTTCTCGCCACAGCTGGAGAAAACCCGCGTGCGCAACGAAGATCCAGCACAGCCAAAAAGAAAGAAAGAAATATAAAAACAAACACAAAGAGATTTGGTGCTGTGTATTTATCAAGAGCCTTAAAATGTTTAGACTTGGTAAGTTCACTTCTAGAAAATTTCCTGAATCCAGAAAAACCTTTATACATAAAAGATGTTTTCTGCAGCTTTATTTATAATAATGAAAGCTGGAATAAGTGAAATGGACACCCTAGGTGAATGATTAAGTGAGTTTGGGTTATACCCAATGAACAAGCATTGTGATTAGAGAAAGACAGTGATGTTAGACATAATACATTTCACACCACCATTTATTATCAAGTTTTCTTGAAGCATCCTCTTTACTCAAAGATAAAATATGAGTAATAACAGTATCTACCTCATGGAATGAGGACTAAGTACAAATACACGTAAAACACTCAGTAAAGTGTTTTCCTGGAACCAAGTGAGCCCTCATTATATGATCACTGTATAATATGCAGCAATAAATGTGTTTTTGAAGAACTTGTAGTAATATAGAAAATTATTACAGTATCAAATTTAAAAGCCAGTAAGCAATTTTACCACCATATAACCACAACCATGTCAAGAAAGTATACAAAGGTAGTGAAGTAAGCCAGAAAGAGAAACACCAATACAGTATACTAACGCATATATATGGGATTTAGAAAGATGGTAACGATAACCCTGTATGCGAGACAGCAAAAGAGACACAGATGTATAGAACAGTCTTTTGGACTCTGTGGGAGAGGGAGAGGGTGGGATGATTTGGGAGAATGGCATTGAAACATGTATAATATCATATAAGAAACGAATCGCCAGTCCAGATTCGATGCAGGATACAAGATGTTTGGGGCTGGTGCACTGGGATGACCTAGAGGGATGGTATGGGGAGGGAGGTGGGAGGGGGGTTCAGGATGGGGAGCACGTGTATACCCATGGTGGATTCATGTTGATGTATGGCAAAACCAATACAATATTGTATATATTGTAATATTTAATTGTAGCCTCCAATTAAAATAAATAAATTTAAAATTTTAAAAAAGGTAGTATACCAAAATAACAAGTTTATCAGAGTGGTGATTCTCATCTCCCATCATTCTTATTTTGTAGAGACAATGTAAGTTCATTGCATAAAAATTGTTAAGTGCCGAATAGAAAAAAAAGTTGTTTTGATGGATTAAGGAGGGAGCAGTCTTGAGATTTCCTTTTTTTAAAGCCCTCAATGTTTTCCACGCCCCAAACTTGTGGCCACCAAGTCTGTTAGCACTCCCTTGTGGTCAAACAAAGCAACTACTCTTAGACAAAAATCCAATGAAGAAATTAAACGGACGATTGTATCGCCCCACAGGGAGTGGAAATGTCACGCTGGGTCTTGTGCCATGGGACTTCCAACCCAAGCTCTATCTGAATCATGGGGCCAGGGGTAGCTTGGGGACATCATGTGATTGTCCTCAGGTGAGAAACATGGCTCAAGGATTTCATGTGACTCGCGAACCCATTATACTTGCCCCAC
Organism: Bubalus bubalis; assembly: GCF_019923935.1. Classification (NCBI taxonomy): domain Eukaryota; kingdom Metazoa; phylum Chordata; class Mammalia; order Artiodactyla; family Bovidae; genus Bubalus; species Bubalus bubalis. The sequence continues at coordinate 14,579,140 of NC_059159.1, read as the reverse complement.
CAATCTAGCTCACCCATCTCAGAACTATTGTATGAACCATTCTGAAAACTCATCTCCACTGTGTCCAACCTTCAGAGAAGAGACCCCCTGCCCTAGGGTTTCCTGCCTGTGCAGAAGAAACCTAGCCAGCATCTGCCCACCAGAAGATCAGCAGAGAGAACCCAAGAGCCACACCTGAGTTTGTCATAGCTCCACCCACTTCAGATCCTCCCTGGGTCAACCCTGTTTTGTAAGGGGCGAAACCAGCTGCAGGGCCTCGTTAAAGTCATTCAGCTCCACCAAACCCGTTTCCCTTCCTGTAAACTGGGAGGAGCAGACCCGAGGTTCTGGATTGCTGGCACCTGGATCAACAGCATCAGAACCACTTGGGGTGGGGGGAGGTGTTGACATGATGAATCTTGATGCTTCCACCCAGAAATTCTGATGCAGGCAGTCTGTGGGGGATGAAGGGCTGGGAATCTGTAACTGACAAAAGCTCAGCAGGTGTGGGGACCTGGGACTCTTCAGATGCTCTTCCTTTCGGAATTGCCGGTCTCTGTCTTCTTCCTGCGGAGTCTGGAAAACTTCCTCCTGACTGTGGCATTGCTTCAAGAACATCCAGAAGGGACACATATGTCCTCATGGATAAGAGCAGGACTCCGGAGGGGGATTTCCTCCCGCATCTGCCCCTTCACCTTGCTAAGCTTCCGTTTCTTCCCCCGTGAGATGAAGAAGATAATGTTAGTATCTACTTTACAGGGTTGTTGTACAGGGAAGATTAAATTATTTATGATAATGATTTAATTATACTTATATTTCCATTTAATTATAATTATTTTAGCTACCAGTAAGTGGCTCAGGGAGAAGGCAATGGCACCCCACTCCAGTACTCTTGCCTGGAATATCCCATGGATGGAGGAGCCTGGTCCATGGGGTCGCACAGAGTCGGACACGACTGAAATGACTTAGCAGCAGCAGCAGCAAGTAGCTCAGATGGTTAAGAATCTGCCCACAGTGTGGGAGACCTGGGTTTGTTTCCTGGGTTAGGAAGATCCCCTGGAGAAGGGAATGGCTACACATTCCAGTATTCTTGCCTGGGGAATTCCATGGACAGAGGAGCCTGGTGGGCTACAGTCCGTGGGGTCCCAAAGAGTCGGACACGACTGAGTGAGTAGTACACACACACACATAATTATTTTATATATGCAAAGCCCAAAGCTCTTAAAACAGTGTGTAACACACAAAGGCTATTATTAGCAGTGATTATGTTAACTATTATTATTGTTACTGTTCCATACAGATGAGTATCTTTTTTTCAGAATTTTTGAAGTTTATACTCCAGACTTCCCTGGTGGCTCAGACGGTAAAGCGTCTGCCTACAATGTGGGAGACCCGGGTTCAATCCCTGGCTCAGGAAGATCTCCTGGAGAAGGGGATGGCAACCCACTCCAGTATTCTTGCCTCCCCCTCCCCACCCAAGAAAGGGGCTCAAAGAAATATTTTGGAGAAGGAAATGGCAACCCACTCCAGTACTCTTGCCTGGAAAATTCCATGGACTGAAAGGCTCCTCAGAGCCTGGTAGGCTACAGTCCATGGGGTCGCACAGAGTCGGACATGACTAAGCGAATTCACTTTACTTTACTTTAATAGTTATTGTAAAATATTGGCTATATTCCCTGTATCGGACAATATGTCTTTTGTAGTTTATTTTACACCTGCTAGTTTGTATTTCTTAGTCCCCTATCCTATCTTGCCCTGCTTCTTCCGCCCATTGATAACCACTACTTTGTTCTGTGTCTGTGAGCCTGTTTCTTTTTTTGTGGTTGTTACAGATGGGTATCTTTAAATAATAATACTTTTTAAAAGGTACAACCCCTGGAGGAGGATGGGATGAATTGGGAGATTGGGATTGACGTATATACACTATTGAGACTATGTAGAAAATAGATAACTAATGAAAACCTACTGTATACTCAGGGATCTCTACTCAGTGCTCTGTGGTGACCTAAATGGGAAGGAAATCCAAAAAGAGGGGACATATGTATGTGCCGGAGAAGGCAATGGCACCCCACTCCAATACTCTTGCCTGGAAAATCCCATGGACAGAGGAGCCTGGTAGGCTGCAGTCCATGGGGTCGCTAAGAGTCGGACACAACTGAGCGACTTCACTTTCACTTTTCACTTTCATGCATTGGAGAAGGAAATGGCAACCCACTCCATTGTTCTTGCCTGGAGAATCCCAGGGACAGAGGAGCCTGGTGGGCTGCCGTCTATGGGGTCGCACAGAGTCGGACACGACTGAAGTGATCTAGCATATGTATGTGTGTGTTAGGCAGTCATGTCCAACTCTTTGCGACCCCATTGACAGTGGCTGCCAGGCTCCTCTGTACATGGAACTCTCCAGGCAAGAATACTGGAGCGGGTTGCCATGCCCTTCTTCAGATATACGTATATGTATAGCTGGTTCAGTTTTTTGAAGCAGCTCTTCTCCAATAAAAATTAATTTAAAATATAAAAGATACAACCCTTAAACCGTGAAAAAGAACCTGTGAGGTGTAGTTAAAACTCTGGGTTCAAACCAGTCCTCTATCCCCTCCCAGAGTGAATCCAGGTGAACACCCAAGACAAAGATAAGCTGCACCATCTACAAAAGTGATGCTCCCTGGGAAAGATGTACAGAGGGGGTTGAGGGGTTTTAGGAAGAGGCCAGGCCAATTGTGGTGACAGGGGTCATGTCTTAAAGACTTGTGGCCAGTGTGTGATGATACAGAAGAGGGTTTCCGAAGTGGGCACCTCTGCAGACACTCAAGAAGTTTCCAGTGGTCCAGGGACCTAAACTGGTCATTAAGATCCATGGACCACACCATTATTTTGACTCTGTCCATGATGGGTCAGCTGACATGGGTGCTCAATGTTTTGCTGACCCCTCCCCAAGGGCATCCAGTGAGTGTCCTGACTGCTCATTCATCACCCCTAAAACTCAGAGGGGCTGCCTGAGCCTACTCAGGACCTCAACCCCATCCTCCTCTTTCTTCACCTTTTCCTTTCTCTGCCAGGACACTCCCCTCCCAACTCTCAATCCCCAGATCCTTGGAGGATAGGTAGCAGATACATGAATTTATTCAGCCATCGGGGTATGCTCAGAAATGATGCCCCAGAATACATATAAATTTGAATCCCTGGACCTGTGGATGCTCCTTCTATGCAAAAAAATATCCTTGCAGATGTGAAGAAGTTAAGGTTCTTGAGATGGAGAAGCTATCCTCATTTATCTGAGTGGACTCTCAATGTGTCGGAAGTGTCTTTATATGATAGAAGCAGAGGGAGATTTGACCTGCAGAGAAGAAGGTGTCAGGAAGACAGAATAGAGAGAGACTTGAAGACACCATCCCTGGAGTGAATGCTCTACAAGTGAGGGAGGGCTCGGGAGTCAGGAGATCCGAGTTCGAGTCTCACTGTCCTTACTGGGGGATTCGAGGCAAGGCCAAATCTTTCATTCCTTTGCCTGTAAAACTCCCACAGTGACACAGAAGAAAAAGGTTCCCTCCTGCTGCAAGTGCTATTAGGCTTAAGGGAAATGCTGGGGAGAACACCGAGTACAAACATATGCTACTGTTACCTCTGGGGCTGGGGGTGGGGTGGCCTCATGGTAGCCCTCAGATTCTGCCACCAGTAGCCACCTTCTTTGAATCTTAGGAATAACAATTATAACAGGAGCATCTTGACTGCACGCCTAGTATGTGCCAGGTGCTGTCCCAAGCATCTTATTTGTATCCTCCAGAGACACGTAGAAATGGCTTAGTGGAGTTTGCACTTTGGTGTGTTTATTATTATTGTTTTTGCATTTTGGAAGCAGAAAGACCCAAACTGGAATCTCAGCTGCACCCTATTTAGTTATATGACCTCAGGCAGGCAACGTCACCTCCTAGGCCTCAGTATCCTCAGAGACAAATAATGCTTTCTTTTTTTTTTTTCTTAAATCATTTGACCATGCCGCATGGCATGTGGGATCTTAGTTCCCAGACCAGGGATTGAACCCATGCCTGCTCCATGGGAAGCGCAGAGTCTTAACCACTGGAGCACCAGGGAAATTCTCAAAATGGTGCTGTTTTGACCTGTCTACCTGGGAGGTCACAAGGCTCAGATCTACCCTAAGCAAAATATCTGGCGTGGTCGTCTTGTTACCACAGTGGCGGCTCCGTGGTGAACCCACAGGCTCATAAGGGGGTACACTGCTGTCCCCAGCGTGGAAACATCTATGTGCCACTGGCGTCCATTTCCACTCCCGCCCCACGCCTGTGGAACCACAGAATCTTTCTTCCATGACAGCACCTAGACATACTCATACGTGGTAATTTTCAGGCCAGAGCTGAGCAACTAATTTTCCCACCTAAAATTTATTCTTTCTTCTTTTGTTATTACAGGCTGGGGAAAAGACATAATAAAAACCCTCTGAGTCTGGCAAAGAAAAACAACGGTGAAATGCAATTTGAAACCGGGAGTAATCATTGTGTCTACAATTCTAAAAAAATAAATAAATCAAGGAGTAGCTTTTAGAGCCAGTTTTAAAACATGCAGAAGAGTCAGAGTTAGAAAACAAATTCATTATTTTCCTCTCTAAAATGCTGCTCCCCCTGGACTTTCCATCCCCGCTCAAAGCCCCACGAATCTTCAGACCCACTGTTCGCAAACCCCAGGATGCTGCCAATATTCCCCTTTTAACTCCATCTAGCCACCCAGTCCCTTGATTTTCTGCCTCTTGCAGCCACAGGGCATTTTCATTAGTCCCCTGCCTCCAGGCTTGAACTTGGCTGGCAACCCTCCAAGCCAAGGGATCTTCCTAAAACACAGATGAGAAGATTATCAGCATGACTGTCAATTACTGAGAACATGTGGGGCATCTACCACATAGCTGGTATTCTTTCACTAACCTCCCAAAGCCTCTCTCTCTCTCTTTAGTTGCTAAGTCGTGTCCGACTCTTTCAACCTCATGGACTGTAGCCCGCCAGGCTCCTCTGTCTGTGGGATTCTCCAGGCAAGCACACTGGAGTGGTTTGCCATTTCCTTCTCCAGGGCATCTTCCCGACCCAGGGATCGAACCTGGGTCTCCTGCACTGCAGGCAGATTCTTTACCGACTGAGCTATGAGGGGAGCCCCATTATTAGTCCTACTTCACTAAGGAAGCAATTTGCTTCTGTAGCTTGCCCAAGATCACTGACCTGGTAAACAGTGAAACTGGGACTTGAGCCCAGGTCTGGTGACTCCTAAGTCTGAGCTCTTCCCATGTCACTGCTTTCTCTCCTGGGCTTCCTACTGACCGCAGCCAAGTTTCCCAAACCATGCCCTGGGGACATCACTGTATAAGATAGAATAAATTTTCTTTAAAACAACACCACCAGTAAAATGTACATGGAGGGGAGAAGTGATCAGTCTGCCTTAAATAAACTTGGGGCACGCTCCCTAGGCTGCCCAGTCTCAGAGAATCCCTGGCATATATTAAAGGCTTTCGTGTGTCCTACAATTTTTAAAAAAAGGGGGGAAAAAAAACAAAACACTTTAACCTAGAGTTTTCCAAAGTGATTTTGCCATGGAACCCTTTGCGCTGAGCATCCATCAGAGCCTGCAGGAGGACTGGTGTTCCTCGGCACACAGTCTGGGAACCACCTGCCTTCCAGCTCAGGCCCCACAAGCCCTGGGGCTGGGCTCGGCTGCCTCTCCAGTTTCACCTCCTCTTGTGCCTTGTGTCAGCCTTTTGCTCCAGCCACTCCTCAATGCTCGGGTTTCCTCTAACATGCCAGGGCGCTCCTGCCTATGCGCCTTTACATGAGCTGTTCCCGCCCTGAGTCTGCGATGCCGTTTCCTCCTCCCCTCCTCCTCAAGGTGGTCTGGCTGAAATGTCTCCTATCCCAGAAGGGATTTCCTGGGCTTCTAACCAGAGCGAATCACTCCTTGTACCTCGAACTTACCTCTAGTACAACACATTTCTCCAAAAAACATTTGTCTCCCCAAAGCTGTTTTCTGTGGTGGTCTGTGAGCTTCTAGAAGGGCAGGCCTTGCTTGCTTTATTTCAGAATCAACACCACGCACAAGGCCTGGTACACATCAGTTGTTTGCCAGCCAAACCTCCTTAGCTGCCTTCTGGTCTATTTTCTTAATACAGCTTTCTGATTATAAAAGTCACTCAAGCCCACTGTGAGATCTGAAAAAATACACATGTATTTGATGATATATATTTAGAGAAGAAATGCCCATAATCCTGATGGGAGACACTGACTGAGGGGGAAATTAGGTCTTGTTCTGATGGGCGGGGCCGTGCTCAGTAAATCTTTAATCCAATTTTCTGTTGATGGGTGGAAATCAAATCCCTTATGATTATACAGTGGAAGTGAGAAATAGATTCAAGGGATTAGATCTGATAGAGTGCCTGAAGAACTATGGACGGAGGTTCATGACATTATACAGGAGGCAGGGATCAAGACCATCCCCAAGAAAAAGAAATGCAAAAAAGGCAAAATGGTTGTCTGAAAAGGCCTTACAAATAGCTGTGAATAGAAGAGAAGTGAAAGGCAAAGGAGAAAAGGAAAGATATGTCCATCTGAATGCCGAGTTCCAAAGAATAGCAAGGAGAGATAAGAAAGCCTTCCTCAGTGATCAGTGCAAAGAAATAGAGGAAAACAATAGAACGGGAAAGACTAAAGATCTCTTCAAGAAAATTAGAGATTCCAAGGGAACATTTCATGCAAAGATGGGCACAATAAAGGACAGAAATGGTAGGGACCTAACAGAAGCAGAAGATATTAAGAAGAGGTGGCAAGAATACACAGAAGAACTGTACAAAAAAGATCTTCACAGCCCAGATAATCACGATGGTGTGATCACTCACCTAGAGCCAGACATCCTGGAATACAAAGTGAAGTGGGCCTTAGGAAGCATCACTACAAACAAAGCTAGTGGAAGTGATGGAATTCCAGTTGAGCTATTCCAAATCCTGAAAGATGATCCTATGAAAGTGCTGCACTCAATATGCCAGAAAATTTGGAAAACTAAGCAGTGGCCACAGGACTGGAAAAGGTCAGTTTTCATTCCAATCCCAAAGAAAGGCAATGCCAAAGAATGCTCAAACTACGGCACAGTTGCACTCATCTCATATGCTTGCAAAGTAATGCTCAAAATTCTCTAAGCCAGGCTTCAACATTACATGAACCATGAAATTCCAGATGCTCAAGCTGGATTTAGAAAAGGCAGAGGAACCAGAGATCAAATTGCCAACATCTGTTGGATCATCGAAAAAGTAAGAGAGTTCCAGAAAAACATCTACTTCTGCTTTATTGACTATGCCAAAGCCTTTGGATGTGTGGATCACCACAAACTGTGGAAAATTCTTCAAGAGATGGGAATACCAGACCACCTGACCTGCCTCCTGGGAAATCTGTATGCAGGTCAGGAAACAACAGTTAGAATTGGACATGGAACAACAGACTGGTTCCAAATCGGGAAAGGAGTACGTCAAGGCTATATATTGTCACCCTGCTTATTTAACGTATATGCAGAATACATCATGAGAAACTCTGGGCTGGATGAAGCACAAGCTGGAATCAAGATTTCCAGGAGAAATATCAATAACTTCAGATATGCAGATGACACCACCCTTATGGCAGAAAGTGAAGAAGAACTAAAGAGCCTCTTGATGAAAGTGAAAGAGGAGAGTGAAAAAGTTGGCTTAAAACTCAACATTCAGAAAACTAAGATCATGGCATCCGATCCCATCACTTGATGGCAAATAGATGGAGAAACAGTGGAAATAGTGGCAGACTTTATTTTGGGGGGCTCCAAAAATCACTGCAGATGGTGATTGCAGCCATTAAATTAAAAGACGCTTGCTCCTTGGAGGAAAAGTTATGTCCAACCTAGATAGCATATTAAAAAGCAAAGACATTACTTTGCCAACAAAGGTCCATCTAGTCAAAGCTATGGTTTTTCCAGTAGTCATGTATGGATGTGAGAGTTGGACTATATAGAAAGCTAAGCACCAAAGAATTGATGCTTTTGAACTGTGGTGTTGGAGAAGACTCTTAAGAGTCCCTTGGACTGCAAGAAGATCCAACCAGTCCATCCTAAAGGAAATCAGTCCTGAATGTTCATTGGAAGTACCGATGTTGAAGCTGAAACTCCAATACTGTGGCCACCTGATGTGAAAAACTGACTTATTGGAAAACCCCTGATGCTGGGAAAGATTGAGGGCGGGAGAAGGGGACGACAGAATGAGATGGTTGGATGGCATCAACGACTCAATGGACATGAGTTTGAGTAAACTCTGGGAGTTGGTGATGGACAGGGAGGCCTGGCATGCTGCAGTCCACGAGGTCACAAAGAGTCAGACACAACTGAGTGACTGAACTGATTGAACTAACCCATAATCCTAGAGGGATCAGGGTGAATGGTTCTCAAACTTACATCAAAACAGCATAAGAAGGACCTATATGAGTTTGTTAAAAATAGAGATGCTCAAACTGCAGCTGGACCACCCAGCTTCTGTCCCAGTGTGTGTTTGTGTGCACACACATGTATTTAATAAACTTCCAGTTGATTCTAAAAGACATCCCTTGGGAATTCCCTGGCGATTCAGTGGTTAAGATGCCACATTTCCAGTGGAGGGGCTGAGAGTTCTATCCATTGTTGGGGAACTAAGATCCCACATGGCATGTGCATGGGTATCTGATTCTGCAACCCCATGGACTGCTCCTCTGTCAATGGGATTTTCCAGGCAAGAATACTGGAATGGGTTGCCAGTCCCTTCTCCAGGGGATCTTCCTGATCCCAGGGATTGAACCAGGGTCTCCTGCATTGCAGGCAGATTCTTTACTGTCTGAGCCACCAGGGAAGCCGCCACTGTGTGGTGAAGCCAAATTTAAAAATAAAGAAAATAAAATGCACTGGGAATTCCCTGGCAAATCCACTGATTAGGATTCTGCACTTTTCATGGCCAGGGCCAGGCTTCAATCCCTGGTGGGTCTCAAAAGCCACATGGTGCAGTCAAAAAAAGAAAAAATGAATCCCTCATCAAGCATCACTGCTGAGGTGATTCCCCATGTTTTTGAACTATGAACAAGACAGTGATGAACAATTTTGTAAGTAAATCTTCATCTGTGGGTCTACTGATTGCCTTAGGAGAGATTCCTGGAAATGGAATGATGGCGCCAAAGCAGGAAGGGTTCTCAGGCTCTCGGAGGAGTTATTCTCTGGGAAGATGGTGCTGCTCCCCTCTCCCGCCAGCAGCTTGTGAAGATGTTTGTCCCACCACGCCCCCATTATTATGGCCATTTTGGACAAGAAAGAATACAAGAATAGTTGCTATTAAATGTGAAAGAAAAATTGCCTAGCTGGGTGGTTTTTAAAGAGGGACATTTAGCAAGCTTTTGAAGTGTAATTACTGTTTAATCAAGCCGGGGAACGCACAGTCATTAGTTCCTTTTTGTGCGTGCTTAGTAATTTTGCCAACGAACGAACGCTGTGAGCACCCGTCACTTCATCTGTTTTCCAGGGCTTATGCTGCTTGTGTGTTTTGCTAGAAGAGCTTCACTCTCTCGCGCACTCTCTCTCTCTGTCTTTGTGTCTCTGTCTCTCTTTCTTCTGCTGAGGTATGTAGACATTGAGTTTAGTTTCTTCTTTTCCGGAATCTCAGGTAACGGGCAGGTTCCCGTACCCTAGACGCTCGCACCCACCTGGTGGGCAGGGGGCTGCTGACTGCCCACCACCTAGAATGGTGCTTAACGCCCTTGACTTTTAGACTTCCCTGGTGGTGCAGTGTTTAAGAATCCACCGGACAATGCAGGGGACATGAGTTCAATCCCAGGTCCAGGAAGATCTCACATGCCCCAAAGCAACTAAGCCCGTGGGCCACAACTACTGAGCCAGCACTCTAGAGCCCTCAGTCCACAACTACGAGGCCTGTGCGTCCTAGATCCCATGCTCTGCAACCAGAGAAACCATTGCAATGAGAAGCCTGAACACCACAATGAAGAGTAGCCCCCGCTCGCTGTGACTAGAGAAAGCCCGAGTGCAGCAGTTAAGACACACCACAGTCAAAAAGTAAAATAAATAAAGAGATCTTAAAAAAAACAATGAAGCAAAAAAGACTAAACCTATATAGACGGTGGGAGGATATCGACTGTTAAATGAAAACAGCTGGAGAAAAAAACATGCTCGGAATGATCTCATTTCTGTGAAAGGAAATCATTTATTCAAACAGCATTTAATAAGGGCCTATTGTGGCTCAGAGGGTAAAGAATCTGCCTGCAATGCAGGAGACCAGGGTTCAATCCCTGGGTCAGGAAGATGCCCTGGAGAAGGGAATGGCAACTCACTCCAGTGTTCTTGCCTGAAAAATGCTATGGACAGAGGAGCCTGGCTGGCTACAGTCCATGGGGTCGCAAAGGCTCAGACATGACTGAGCGACTAACACTCACTCACTCATATGCCAGACGCTGTGGATAAATAGGTAAATCCACACAAAACTTGCCTACATGGATGTGCATAACCAGGGTTTATCACTAAACAGAAAGGAGCCTGGAAGGACCTCTTCACCCTGGTTATTCCGAGGCAGAGTGCACAGGAGCAGGGAAACGGTTTTAACAAGAGTTTTCATATTTTACTCTCTATCCTTCTATATTGTTTGTATTTTTTCCACAATAAATACGCACCATGTTTGTAATTTAAAATAATACAGAATGAAGACATGAAATAGCGGGGAAACAGAGCCCATGATACAGCCAGGCTGGGGTACCCAGGCCTGAGCTAACTTCTCACCTCTGCTCCTTGGGGCTCCATCACTTTGCTCTCCATCCACCCAAAGGTTTGGTCTTCAATCTCTCCAGAGAAAGCAGCCAGAGAAACAGAGATAACCATTGTGGGCTAGGGTTCAAATTTACCCCAGCTGTTACCACTTGGTCCACTGGTCCCAGGTCTCCTGGAGGAGTTCCTTGTGACTTAAATGTGTCCATGTATGATAGTGATTCCTTTTATTTTTAATTTCAGAAACTTTCCAGCCTTCAGAAAAGTCACAAGAAGTAATACCATGAACGCTTGTATATTCTCCACCTGGATTGACTAGTTGTTAACATTTTGCACGTTTGCTTTATTTCACTCTCTTTTTATGTATTAAGTGTAATCTTTGCTGAATTGTTTGAAATTTAGGTATAGACTTCATGACTTTTTATTCCTAATACTAAGCAAATATCTTGCATAACCATGGTGTATTATCACACTTGGGAAATTGAACATTAACACTTTGCTATTATCTTGCATTGGAGAAGGCGATGGCACCCCACTCCAGTACTCTTGCCTGGAAAATCCCATGGACGAAGGAGCCTGTTAGGCTGCAGTCCATAGGGTCGCTAAGAGTCGGACACGACTGAGCGACTTCACTTTCACTTTTCACTTTCATGCATTGGAGAAGGAAATGGCAGCCCACTCCAGTGTTCTTGCCTGGAGAATCCCAGGGACGGAGGAGCCTGGTGGGCTGCCATCTATGGGGTCGCACAGAGTCAGACACGACTGAAGTGACTTAGCATAGCATAGCATTATCTTGCATACATTTCATATTCAAATATTCCCAATTGGCCCTATATTGTCCCTGAGCAACTCCTTAAAAAAAAAAAAAGATTTGCAATCCAATCCAAGATCACGGGTTGCATTTAGTTGTCCAGTCTTTTTTTAAGTACCCTTTAATCTCAAGATGTTCCTCAACCCATTTTTGTCTTTTCTGATATGGAGGTACTTAGAAGTCCAAGCCAATTGTGTTAAAACTACGACTACTTTAAACACAATACTGAATTCTGCAAGAGATGTGAATTTTCTTATGCCACCACTAGGTGACGCTCTGAGCAGCTCTTGCCCTTCAACAGCCCTTATGAAAGGATCCTTGTTTTAAAGATTGATTGTCTCAACCAAATAAAGCACTTACTAGGTAAAGCATGTTTATGATGCCTGTATATTGGGAGGAGGGATAATTTAGGAGTTTGGAGTTAAAAGATTCACACTACTGTATGTGTAATAGATAACCAACAAAGACCTACTATATAGCACAGGGAAGTATACTCAATATCTTGCAATAACCTACAATGGAAAAGAATCTGAAAACAAAACAAAAAGCACACATATAAAACTGACTCATTTTGCCATATACCTGAAACACACATTGTACCTCAACTATATTTCTTTTTTTTTTTAAGATTTTTTAAAAAATGTGGACCATTTTTTAAAGTCTTTATTGAACTTTTTACAATATGACTTCTGTTTAATGTTTTCATTTTGGGGCCACAAGGCATGTGGGATCTTAGGTGCCCAGCCAGGGATCAAACCCACACCCTCTGCATTGGAAGGCGAAGTCTTAATCACTTGACTACCAGGGAAGTCCCAATCAACTGTATTTTAATAAAAATTAAAAGGAAATAAAATGCCTGTATATTTATAAATGTGGTATCCTTTCAAGATACCTTGATGCTTTTGGACTGTGGTGCTGGAGAAAATTCTTGTCCCTTGGACTGCAAGGAGATCAAACCAGTCAATCCTAAAGGAATTCACCCCTGACTATTCACTGGAAGGACTGATGCTGAAGCTGAAGCTCCCATACTTTGGCCACAAGATTCAAAGAGCCAACTCATTAGAAAAGATTGAAGGCAGGAGGAGGGAGCGACAGAGGATGAGATGGTTGGTGGCATCACCGACTCAATGGACATGAACCTGAGCAAACTCCAGGAGACAGTGGAGGACAGTGAAGCCTGCCATGCTACGGTCCATGGGGTCGCAAAGAGTTGGATGTGATTTAGCGACTGAACAACAACAACATCCTTTTAAGAATGTCCTCCCAGCAACACCCGGATATTGTTCATCAGGATGCTGATTCAGTGGGGCTGGTGTAGGTCCTAAGATTATGCCTCTCTAACAAATTTCAGGGTGACTCTGATGCTGCTGCTTTGGGGAACACACCTGGAGGAGCAGGGTTAGGAAAAGCATATGAAGAATCATATCTATTGACACTTGAAATGTGAAAGTGTTAGTCACTCAGTCATGTCCGTGACTCTGTGACCCCGTGGACGGGGGCCTGCCAGGCTCCTCTGTCCATGGGATTCTCCAGACAAGAATACTGGAGTGGGTAGCCGTGCCCTTCTCCAGTGGATCTTCCCAACCCAGGGATTAAACCTGCGTCTCTTGCATCTCCTGTATTATAGGCAGATTCTTTACCATCTGAGCCATCGATGAGGCAACTTTTATTTTCCTGTCAGAGCCAGCAATGAAGCTGGTCTTATCTCCTGCTTTTTCTCTCCTTCCCTTCTCCCTCCCTCCCCCTCTCCTCCCCGGCCCTTTGGCCTTGGTGCTTCTTGACCACAGCCCCTTTGTTCTAGCTGTCCTCTCTGCCTGCACACTCATGCTTCTGTCTGGCCAACTCCATCAGCTTCCTCGAGTCTTTCTCCAGATATCATTCTTCTTCTTTGTTTTTTATATATATATATATATATATATTTTTTTTTTTTTTTTTTTTACTGAACTCTTCCTTAGTGGCTCAGATGGTAAAAAAAAATCTGTCTGCAATTCAAGAGACCTGTGTTTTATCCCTGGGTCAGGAAGATCCCCTGGAGAAGGGAATGGCAGCCCACTCTGCAATTTTGCCTTGAGAATTCCATGGACAGAGGAGCCTTGCAGGCTACAGTCTACAGGGTCACAAAGAGTCGGACACGCCTGAGTGACTCACCCACACACATAGTTGATTTACAATGTCGCACCAATCTCTGCTGTACAGCAAAGCGATTCGGTTATACACATATAGACATTCTTTTTTTCCTGTTATTTTCCATTACCGTTTATCACAGGACATTGATTATAGCTCTCTGAGCTATACAGTAGGGTCTTGTTCTTTCATTCCATATATAATAGCTGACATCTGCTAATCTCACACTGCCAGTCCTTCCCTTCCCCTCCCCTCTCCCCCTTGGCAACCACAAGTCCATTTTTTATGTCTCCGAGTCTGTTTCTCTTTCATAGGTAGGTTCAGTCGTGCCATATTTTAGCCAAATCTCACTTCTTATCGAGGTTTGCCCAGACTACCCTATTGAACACTGCCCCCTGCCCCCAGGGATTTCCTCTCTCCTTTAATCTGCTCAGCTATTTTCCTATAGCCCTTACCATCTTTTCATGTATCATGTAATATGCTTATTGTATTAATTGCTTATTTCTCTCTCTGTACTAGAATCTAAGTTCCACGAGGGCAGAGATCTCTGTCTATTTTCTTCACTGATATACCCCCGGTACCCAGAACAGTGTCTGGCACATAGTAAGTTCACAAGAAAATATTTGTGCTCCTTAACTAGAGCTTCAAGGCGGCAGCTCCCAGTCCCCTCATTCAGTTGATGAAGAAATGAGCTCCAGATCTTTGAGCATGATAAAGACATGGGCGAGGATCTCAGGGACTGTAGGGAGATTGTCCAGTTTGTCTAAATGAATATAATTTAAAAGCAGGACTTGTTTGTATCAGTCAATTTTTCCTTTTTTCTTTTTCCATTTGTTGTTTTTTTTTTTCTATCAGTTAAATTTTAAGCTACCATCATAATTGTTATTATTTGTGTTCGGCCTTTTCCCAAAAGGATCTGAAGCCGCCGAAGAGATGAAATGTCATATAAAACAGAACAGTTAGGAATCAAGTTGGAAGCGATAACATCTAAAGGAAGAGGGAGTTGACTTTAACAAGCCCTTGATGGTAGTTAATTGCCCTAATGGGGTACAGAATTTGGCTCTGAATTCTTTGGCAGCCGAGTCAAACAGGAAGCACGTGGGGCTGCAGAGTATTCCTTGTCTGTGCTAAGAATGTCTGAACGCTCAGCAGGGACGCACTTCCAGGAGGAATTCAGCACAAGCCCAGAGAACTCTGTGTGACATCCAGTGGCCCCAGGTGGGCTCCTGTTTACGAAAACCCCCAAAATCCTCATTGAAGAATGTGATCCTTTTATCTGGGAACATTAAGAGCGTGACGTTAAACCACACGATGATAACGTTTATGGTTCCTGTGAGTTCTTTTCTGATGCTCTACCTGAAAATAAAGATGAAAACCAAAGAATCTAGAAGAAAACATGCATAAACATGTCTGTGTGCTCAGTCACTTCAGTCGTGTCTGACACTTTTCAACTCTATGGACTGTAGCCCACCAGATTCCTCTGTCCGTGGGATTCTCCAGGCAAGGATACTGGAGTGGGTTTCCATGCCCTCCTCCAGGGGATCTTCCCCACCCAGGGATCAAACTCATTCCTCCTGTGGCTCCTGCATCTCTGGTGGATTCTTCACTGCCAAGCCACCTGGGAAGCCCCAGTAAACCTGTCTAGGAATACCTTTTACAAATATTTGCTGTCTCAGATCTTTGACAAACATTGAACCAGAGGCAATTCATGGACTGAATTTTCATATGTTCAGTGGCAGGGAGATATTTATTTTCTACTGGATGGCACAGTGTTAAAGAATCAATACAGGAGATGAGGGTTTGATCCCTGGGTTGGGAAGATCCCCTGGAGTGGGAAATGGCAACCCACTGTAGTATTCTTGCCTGGAAAATTCCATGGACAGAGGAGTCTGGCAGGCCACAGTCCATGGGGTCACAAAGTCTCGGACACAACTGAGCAAATGAGACAGAAGCATGAGAATACACCAAGCACTATAAATAGAATCCTTTTTCTTTTTTTCCCAGAGGGTACCCCGCTAGACCCAGCTAGCTCAAGGACAGAGAAGACAAGAGGGAAAGTCACTTCTGTTTATTTAAGTTGCAGAAAGTATTTGCTAGGGTGTATTTTGTATCCAAAAGAAGTATCCAGCAAATTCACCTCTTGGGCCACCAGGAAGCTGTCCTCCACCATCAAGTAAGGACAATTGCTCTGTGTTCTGTCAATGCTTGTTCAAAACCCAGTTCTTTTACAAAGCTGCTGAATATCCTGTATTTTAATAAATGATAATATGTTTTTTCTTATAGATTCCTTGTCTCAAAAAATTATTTAAAGATAACCCCTTTAAAATAATTCACAGTCTAATGACAGAAATAAGCACATCTAAACAAATAACTACAAGAAATGTGATGAGTGCCATACTCATCAGTACACGGGGAAGAGTGGCCGGACCATTTCCTTTAACAACAATGTACTTCCTCTTTTTACAGTTGTACATCATTATATTGTGGGTTGTTCCCCTGGGCTCAGTCATTTTATTTTTTTTTAAAATATTTATCTAGTTATCAAATAAAGAGCTGTGCTAGGTCTTAGTTGCGGCATGTGGGATCTAGTTCCCTGATCAGGGATCAAACCCAGGCCCCCTGCATTGGGAGTGCAGAGTCTTAGCCACTGGATCACCAGGGAAGTCCCTGGTAAACTTTTAAATAGAAATCATGGGACTTCCCATGGTCCAGTGGTTAAGAGTCCACCTGCCAGTGCAGAGGAAACAGGTTTGATTCCTGGTCCAGGAAGCTTCCATATGCCACGGGGCAACAAAGCTGGTATGCCACAGCCCCTAGAGTCCACGCTCTGCAACAAGAGAGTAGCCCCCACTCTCTGCAATTAGAGAAAGTCCGAGCAACAACAAAGACTCAGTGCAGCCAAAAATAAAACAATTAATTCAATTAAAAAAAAAGAAAAAGAAATCATCTTCAACTGAGCCCTACCATCTCTGCTTCTGCCCATCACAGCTGTGTCACACACACACGGAATGTTCTTTCTCCACCTGGCATTGGTTCTGCCACACAACCCTGCGCTGCAATATATCAAGTGGTGGGCCCACCTGGGGCTGGATTCTACTCCAAACCAACTCTGGGCTTTTGCCTGAATGGCCTGGAATCCTCTGCTTCCACTACACGGATTAGCTGCATCCGTCTTGAAAGAAGAGACCAGCTTGGGTTTGGCAGAGCCAGCTGTGTGCAAAAGGCAGGAGGGCGGGGAGGGGGGGGGGTGGTGGAGGGGGTGGGGAAGGCGCCATCTTTGAGGGCTGGGTCAGCTTGTAACTGGCTTGTAGTCTGTGTTGGTTATTTGTAGGCTCCTGCTTCTTCAAGGTGTCTGCTTACCTTGGCATCTTCTGCACAGCTGTGGAATGTGCAAAGCCTTGCACAAACCAGGTGCTCATTGCTTGTTGAATAAGCCCTGATGAGCAAAGGTGATATATTGGACTGTTTGGAGTCACATTGCCTAGATTTTCACTTTTTGCTTTCAATATCACATCCCCATATGCCAACACCTCCCACAAAACAGAGAGAAGCACCTGTGTTGGTCTTGGCACACGATCTATTCAAGGGCAGAGAGGGGCCATCTTTGTTCTCTATTGCTCTGTGCATGTGTATGTGTGCATATGTGTCATCCCAGGCTCCTGTGGGTGTTCACACATGTCTACTTATGTGGTATTTTTTTAATTTGTCTGCACTGAGTCTTAGTTGCAGCATGTGGGATCTTTCAGTTGTGGCATGTGGGATCTAGTTACCTGACCAGATATCAAACCTGGGCCCCCTGCATTGGGAGTGTGGAGTCTTAGCCACTGGACTACCAGGGATGTCCCTGTCTACTCATGTTTGGTCATGGACCAAGGGCTGGACAGCTGTGTCCCTGAAAGACAGCAAGTGGAACTCTGACAAATTCAGAGTTGAATACAGTTAGATCAACAGGTCCCAACCTGTTCAAGTTTGAGGATCCTTCTTTAACTAACACAAAACAATTGCAGACTTTCATATGAACTTGTCTTTTCTGCATTTGCAAATTGATTTAAAAAAATGTCCCTATTTAAAAACCTTTTGTAATGATTCCCAGTCTCTCCAGATCTGGGGGTACACTTCCCAAATAGACCTTTAACACCAGAAAGGAATACCTCCTGTGAACCCCTAACATTCTAGCAACTTTCCCCCTAAACAAACATGACCAAAAGTGTGAGCAAAATACCACAAGCCCCAGAGGCCGCATATATCGGTTCTCTGATGCATCCTCTAATCTCACACAGGATCTGCACCTTAACAGATACTGAGAAAATGCTTCTTGCTAAAACATCCAGAAAGGTGAGGATGGAATGGCTGGTTAGGCTCACTCACCAGCTAGGCTCTATGGTCCTGCACACTAGCCTCAAAGAGCATGATTCCAAGTTCTACGTAAGGGACTTCCCTGGTGGTCCAGTGGCTAACAGTCCATGCTCCCAATGCAGGGGGCCTGGGTTCGATCCCTAGTCAGGGAACTAGAGCCCACAAGCCATGACAAAAATCGAAGATCCGGAGTGCCAAAACTAAGACCTAGTGTAGCCAAATATAGAAATAAATATGTTTTTTAAAAGTTCTGTGTAGAAGGCCTGACTTATCATCCTCAAACTTGGCTCTGCAACAAACATCACATTATTTTATTATCGTGAAATGAAATCAAGTCTGTTCCTGGGCCTCCATTCTGCCAGCCTATTGTGAAATTTAACATTGGCCTCAGTCGGCAAATCCCTTCTCTGCCTGGAGTTACATAAGAATCTGGAAGGATCATGTGGTTCCTGGAAAACGGGAAGGGAAGGGATTCTGGCTGTGGTCCCTGCTCAAGCTCCTTGTGATTTGGGCTCCCAGGGTTCTGAGAAGACTGGTGACTCCCCAGGCTCCCTGTTATGCGAGGTGTAAGGGGATTTTGGCCAAGGCTGCAAGTCCCAGGCATAGCGTCCAGCCTCCCTGGACACCCTGTGCCATCAGACACTTCCCTGAGGGACCAGACTCCTTCATAGGGACAGAGCACCCTCCCCAGTTTGGGGGACTCTCCTTTGCTTGCTGCTCCCCCTCTGTTCCTCCCAACTACTACCTTCCTTGAAGTGAGGGGCACACACAGGGCCTCAGCTGGACCTCCTAGAGCTGTGCCTGGTGGCAGGGGCCGAAGGATCCCAGAGCAAACTAAAGACAAGTTGAGCCTTGGTGACTGGCCCTGCCACAGGGGCCCATCAGAAGGACCACATGCCTGCCTCGTGTTTAACCCTTCTGGGCTATTTCTTCCTTTCTTTTTTAATTAATTAATTTTTGGCTGTGCTGGGTCTTCTTTGCTACATGAGGGGTCTCTAGTTGCAGCGAGCAGGAGCTACTCTTCGTTGCGGTGTGTGGGCTCCTCATGGCAGTGACTTCTCTTGTTGTAGAGCACAGGCTGTAGGGTACTCGGGCTTCAGTGGTTGAAGCACACGGGCTCAGTATTTGCGGCTCCTGGGCTCTAGAGCCCAGGCTCAGTAGTTGTGGCACAAGAGTTTAGTTGCTCCTCAGTATGTGGGATCTTCCCGGATCAGGGATCGAACCCATGTCCCCTGCACTGGCAGGCGGATTCTCAACCACTGGACCACCAGGGAAGCCCCAGGCTGTTTCTAAATAATTCAACCCCCAAAGAGCCTCTTCTGCCTTCTTGTTTTTCTGAAACTGACTTGCCAGAGAAGTAATCTGGAATTTGAACCCGAAAGATGCCACTCAGCATCTTTCACTGAGTGGCTGGTGGTGTGACAGAGCTTCTCCAGATGGTGTCAGATCCTGGCTTGGGGTTCGCCTTCACTTTGGAGGCACCAAAATCCATTCTGTTTCCTCTTTCTAGGACCCTGTCCCAGGCTCCTTCAAAGTCCCAACAGCGGGAGGTTTCCTCGCTCGGGGAGGGGAGTGTTGGTTGTACCAGAAAACTAGTGGAATAGTTTCTGGCATGAAACCAGACCCTCTTGTGCCAAGAGGTTCCAGGAAAACCAGCACATCCCAGGACTGGGAGGAAGCAAGGCAGCGACTGGGGAGTTTTTCCTAATGAATCCAATAAATTCCTCGGAAAAATAATCCACCAAAGGTCAGATATAGATAGAAAACAACGTTGCAGGCTTTGGGAGGCATTTTTTTTCCCCTAAAGAGAGAGAAAAAATTCCATGCATTGGCTCAAAATAAATAACTAGGAATATGAAACTCATCTATTCATGTAAGAAATATATAAACTTTGGTTCTGGAATCAGAGAAAGGATAAGAGGTGAGAGGGAGAACTTGGAGGAAGATTAGAGAAAGAAACTAAATAATATTTTCAGAGGCAGAGACATGAAGCACAAGAGAACAGGGCGTGGTGAAAGAACACCAGGCGGAGAAGGCTCTGAAGATTATGTTACAAAGAACAGAGTGGAGTTACCAAAGGGGAAGGGGTGTGGGGCAGAGTGAAATGGGTAAAGGAAGTCAACTGGAGGTGATGGATGGAAACTGAAATTTTGGTGGTGAGCACACTGTATGTATACACAACGAATACAGAAGTCAAAATATAATGTTGTACACACGAAACATGTTATACACCAATGTTTACCTTAATTTAAAACAATGTTATTTGGGGGACTATTCTGGTGGTCCAGTGGTTAAGACTTCAACCTTCCAATGTAGAGAGTATGGGCTCCATCCCTGGTCAGGGAGCCAAGATCCCACATGCCTAGTGGCCAGGAAAAAAAAAAAACGCCACCCCCCCCCAAAAAAAATCACACAAAACAGAAGTATTGTAGCAAATTCAATAAAAATGGTCCCATCAAGCTGCTGTATAGCACAGGGAGCTCAGCTCAGGGCTCTGTGATGACCTAGAGGGATGGGATGTGCGGGAGAGGGAGGCTCAAGAGGGAGGGGGTGTGTGTACACTCAGAGCTGAGTCAGGTTGTTGTTCAGAAGAAATTAGTGCAACGCTTGCCTGGAGAATCCCAGGGATGGCGGAGCCTGGTGGGCTGCCGTCTATGGGGTCGCACAGAGTCGGACACGACTGAAGTGACTTAGCAGCAGCAGCACAACACTATAAAGCAACTGTACTCCAATTTTTAAAAAATTGTCCACATCAAAAAAATATTTAGGAAAAAAAGTCATCTGAAGGTAAATCCTTGTTGTCATGCTTTTCTTTTTACGTGAGCATTTGAAACACATGGAAAGTCAGAGCTACGAGGACGCGAGGTCATCTTGTCCAATTCCTTCTGGGTTGCCTTGGTGTCCCCCTCTTCCACCCAAATTCGTGTCTACCTGGACCCTCAGATTGTGAGCTCCTTTAGAAACAGGATCTGTGCAGATGTAATTAGTTAAGATGAGGTTACAGTGGGCTAGGGTGGGCCCTAAACCCAAGGAAGGACTGGTGTGTTTAGGGGCCAGTCACATGAAGACACAGACACTCAGGCATATGGAAGGAGGCCACGGGATGACAGAGGTGGGGCTTAGGGTGGAGCAGCAGCCATGGGGCCCCAAGGATCACCAGCGACCACCAGAAGCTAGAGGAAGCCAGGAAGCAGGCTTCCCTGGAGATTCTGGGGGCCCCTGGAATGGCTGACACTTTGATTTCGGACTTCTCGCCTCCAGAATCTTGGGAAGGTACATTTCTGTTGTTTTGAGTTGCAGTTTGTGGGGATCTGCTATGACAGCCCTAAGAAACTAATACATCATTTTCTTCTTCAAAAAAATTTTTTTAATGTATTCATTCCTTTATTTATTTTTGACTGCACTGGGTCTTTGCTGCTGCACGAAGGCTTTCTCCAGCTGCAGTGATTCACAGTTACTCTCCAGTTGCAGCAAGTGGGCTTCTCATTGCAGGGACTGCTCCTGGTGCAGAGCACAGGTTCCAGGGCACAGGGGCTCAGTAGCTGTAATACATGGGCTTAGTCACTCCGGAGGAATTTGGGATCTTCCTGGACCAGGGATTGAACTCACGTTTCCTGCACTGGCAGGCGGATTCTTTACCACTGAGCCACCAGGACAGTCCAATATACCGTTTTCTTTCTTCCTTTTCCTTTTGGCTGCACTGGGTCTTAGTGGTGCTCCCACCCAGAAGGTATAGGTGCTGGACAGGGAGTGGCAGAGACTTTCTGTGGGACCAGGTTCCGAGGGCTAGATGGGCACGCCTTCTTCTCTTTCCTCTTCTCCCACTCTTTCTTCTCCTCTCTTCTTTCCACTCAGGTCTTAGTGGCGTGGGATCTTTATTGCAGTATGAAGGATATTTAATTGAAGCATGTGAACTCTCAGGTGCGGCACGTGGGATCTAGTTCCCTGATCAGGGATCAAACCTGAGCCCCTTGCCTTAGGAGCATGCAGTCGTAGCTGCTGGACCACCAGGGAAGTCCCTAATACGCCTTCTTTTGGAGGAGAACTGCAGGATGTGTGACATCGCCACGGTTGTGGAGTCAACTGGTAGCCAATTTCCCACTCCAACTTGCCTTTTACTTTTCTTGAAGAATTTTATTTATTTCCAGCATCTTTCAGCCTCTCTGAACATGGGAAGAATTTCTCTCTTCATTGTTAAAGTTTACACTGAAATATTCTTTTCCTATTGAATTAGGACATGTATGAAGGGATAATTCAGGCTTTAGAAACACCTTGGACTCAGAAGCTTTTCAGATTATTTACTGCTTATTCCTTTGGTATTCCAGTGCAGTCTAATAGGTTATTACTTTTGAGAGATGAGACTGTCTGTTTTGAACATTGAAATCACTATTTATTTCTTTATTCTGAGCTATGTTTTCAAGGCAAGGCAAGACTCTCTTAAGACATTGGACTTAAAACTGTCCATGAAGCAGACCCTTTGATAGGAAATGGATTGACCTTTTTCTGGGTTTTCTTTTCAAAATATTTTTTGATGTGAAGTGAAAGTCACTCAGTCATGTCTGACTCTTTGCGACCCCATGGACTATACAGTCCATGGAATTCTCCAGGCCAGAATACTGGAGTGGGTAGCCTTTTCATTCTCCAGGGGATATTCCCAACCCAGGAATCAAACCAAGGTCTCCTGCATGGCAGGCAGATTCTTTACCAACTGAGCTATTGGGGAAGCCCCGATTTTTTATGTGAACCATTTTTAAATATTCTTCATTGAATTTGTTAAACATTGCCTCTGTTTCATGTTTTGGTTTTTTGGCCCCGAGGCACATGGGATCTTAACTCCCAGAACAGGGAAGGAACCTGGACCCCTTGCGTTGGAAGTCAAAGCCTTAACCACTGGACAGCCAGAGAAGTCCCACTTTCTGGGTTTTTCAACTGAGGTTAAATCATATGGAGAATGTATGAGTTTTTTAAATTGTTTCCTAGTTAACCCTTTTTTGGATTATGTCTCTGAGAAACTGATCAAAGCTATGTACTCTCTGTGCCAGAGTACCATATACTCTTACAACTCTTTTCAGCCACTCCTGGGGGCTCATAGACAACATGCCCTACCCCCATTGCCCTGTGGGCCCCAGCTACGAAGACTGTCCTGTTGGGCAGCCACCTCCCTCCAGTTCACCTTCTCAACTTGAGGCTCATGGTGGTAAGTGAGCAAGGGTCAAATCTGACCTATGGCAGAGGTTTTCTCTCCAACATGCTAACGACGCTGGTGTGTGTGTGTGTGTGTGTGTGTGTTACTTGCTCAGTTGTGTCTGACTCTTTGCAACACCATGGACTGTAGCCCACCAGGCTCCTCTGTCCATGGAATTCACCCCGCAAGAATACTGGAGTGAGTTGTCATTCCCTTCTCCAGGGGATCTTCCCGACCCAGGGATCAAACCGATGTCTTCTGCATTGCAGGCAGATTCTTTACTGTCTGAGCCACTGATGACGCCTCTGAAAAACAACTGTGCTCAGAAACTGAGTTCTAGCTGAGCAACTTTTGGGGACCTTCTCCTTAAGACTCTCAAAGATTGGGTCAGGCCGACGGGATGCCTAGCAGAAATTCTCAGGGGACATGGTGTGTTTTTGAAGAGGACTGATTGGGTCACAGGGCTGACAGGCTGTTTCCCTGGTATTCCTTGGGAACACCATCCTCTCCCTTGTCTTGAGGCCTGAGTATGTGTTCCCCCGTTTTTGGTACTGCTCCTTGCTCCTCACTGCACCTTTTCCACCTGCTTACCATCTGCCTACCCTCAGTTAGACGCTTCATCTTGGCCATTTTCTCTGATCCCCCAAAGTCTTTGTTAGGAGCTCCCTGCCCCGTGTCCCCGTTTCCTTTGAATTTCTCCATCACCACCTTTGTCCCGCTGTTGTAACTGACTCTCTATTCACCTCTCTCTCTACTAGATTGTACAGGAGATCAGGTACCATGTGATTCTTATAATCTTCCTATTCCCACCAGTGTCAGGAAAACAGATGGATGGATACAAGCTTGCTGAGTGAATACACGACTTACTGCAGGGCTGCTCAGCCCTGGCACTTTGGGCATGCTGGGCTTGATCTTCCTCTATCACAGGGGCTGTCCTGTGCATTGCAGGATACTTAATGCTATCCTTGGCTTCTACCCGCCAACATGCCAGTCGCACCCCCACCCGACTGTGACAACCAAAACTGTGTCCAGAGACTGCCCAGTGACCCCGGGAGATAAAATCACCCTCGTAGAAAACCACTGCGTGCATAAATGAATGTATGCTGACCTTGGGGTCACTTCGCCCATCTTGAGTCTACGCTGGGGTGCGAGAGTTTGGTCAGTCAGTTCCTGCTGGGGGAGCGCTCAGTATGTGCTTATGAAATGGATAGCTGACCTCTTGTGGGTTCTCAGAAGAGGGAAAAAATTCTCCTCAGTCTTTTCTAAGTGGTTTCTTCTCTAATGATCTATGGCAACATGAGGACACAAGAGGGAGCTCTAACTAATGACTTCGCAAGCCGAGAAACATGTCCTTTCTTTCCTGGAAATGGTGACTGGGCCCTCCCTTTAAGAGACAGCTCAGGCTTAGATGATTGACATCAGGTTAGGACAGTGGAACCAGGAAGCTGGGTTTAGAGAGACTTTAGCCATTAAATATCCTGAAAGAAAGATCCCTGAGTGTGTGTGTATGTTCTCTTCCTCAGACATGTAGACTGAGGGGAAAAATAAAGACCCAATTATGCTCCATAAATAAATCATAAGCAGTGTGAACAAGGTTCCCCAGTTTCCATAGCAACGGCCATGCTCTGATGGCAACAAGGGATCGAGGGGTTGACAAGGGGGCTCTGGGCGCTTCCCAAATCACCGACACATTGACTATCAGGCTTGAAGGCTGTTGAGACCATCTAATCCAGTGGTCCCCAATCTTCTTGGCACCAGGGACGGATTTCATGGAAGACAATTCTTGCACAGACCGGGGGTGGGGGTTGTTTTCCGGATGATCCAAACGCATTATATTCATCGTGCACTTTCTTTCTGATCCAGCGCCGCCGCTGATCGGACAGGAGGTAACGGTCCACGGCCCAGAGGCTGGGGACCCCTGGTCTAATCCTCAGTCCCTGCCCTGAGTCCATGGCCCTGAACACTGGGAAACTACAGCATCTCTGTGATACAACATTGTATGTGTATGTGTGTGTCCATAGCTTCCATCATATCTTGAAAAGAACCTAAACCCTCCAAATGTTAGTCTAACCATCTTATCTTAAAGATGAAGAACATAAGAGGCTCCTTCAAGTTTCTGCAGCTGCAGGCTGACAGAGTCAGGACACGTTCTCAGATCTCAACCTTCAGGCCCAGAGGAGGGGGTGGGGGGTAGGGGAGCTGGGGTGGGTGTGGTGGTGGTGTAGCTGTGATGAGGCCCTGGCCTGTGGGTGGGGAGGTCTGGTCTAAGGCCACAGGGGAGGGTGGGTCTGGAGGTTTTGAGGGGTGGGAGGGTGCTTTGCCAGTAGGGTTACCAGATATGTAAGATGCCTAGTTAAATTTGAATTTCAGATAAATGAATGTTTTTATAGTGTCAGTATGTTCCAAATGTTACATGGGACATGTAGTGGTTGGTGGTTTAGTCGCTAAGTCGTGTCCAACTCTTGCAACCCCATGGACTGTAGCCTGCCAGATTCCTCTGTCTACGGGATTCTCCAGTCAAGAATACTGGAGTGAGTTGCCATTTCCTTCTCCAGGGGATCTTACCAACCCTGGAATCGAATGCTGGTCTCCTGCATTGCAGGCAGATTCTTTACCAACTGAGCTACAAGGGAAGCCCTACATGGGACATACTTATACTCAAAAATTATTTGTTGTTTATCTGGAATTCAAATGCAACCAGGCATCCTGGTTTTGGGTGGCAGCGGGGTGTGGGGGTGGGGGTGGGGTGGGGGTTGTTACTGTTTTTGCTCAATCTGATAACAGCCTAGCAAGCAAGCTTCAGTTGCGAAGCCAACACTGAAGTAGCCCCTGATGGATATTAATGACTCAGTGTGCCTGACTCAGTGTGTCTACCTCTGGCCTCAGCGAAGGCCATGGAGGCCCTGGCCTGCAGACAGAACCTGCGTGGTTTTCTCTGTGGCCTCCTAGGCTTTGATGGAGGAGTCCTCGGGCATGACAGATATTCTGTATGTGTACGGCCTCTCAGAAAATGACATCTCACGGGTCTGTGAAGAGTGAAGATCAGATTTATTTAATACAACACCCCGCAGGGCCCCTGCACTGTGTAGCTGAGGAGGACGAGGAAGGTGGCTTCAGCGGGGCATGCTCACCAGTGCAATCCCGCCACGGAAGGGCCACCGCCCCTCGTCCACACTCAGGACACCATCAGAAACACCTGAGGACCTCGGGAGACCATTCCTTTTAGCAAGGAATAAATAACAAAAAATTAGTAAGAAAAATATGCATTTCATTTTTCTATTAAAAAAAAAAATTTTGCTGGAGGCAGCCATCTTTCTGTCCTTTGGCCTTCAGCGTGGTAGAGGAAAAGAAAGAAAGGGGATAGAAAACCAGCCTAAGAACATCTGTGCTTTGTCCAACTTCATTTTCTATTTGGTGCATTGCCCAGAAATGAACCTTGTCTTCAAGTTGGCATCTCAAAAGAGTTGCTCCCAAGCAGCTTTGTTCTCCCAGTTGTGGCAGGAGAGGTCATGGAGAGGACAGGGTGAAGCTGTCCAGTCTGAGCCGAGCACTTCCAAGGAACAAGGACTGCCTGGAACCATAGACCCTCAAAGGACCAAAGGCAAAGAGAAAAACTAGCCCCTAAGCTAGGCCACTCTCTAGGGGGAACTGACTACAAAACAGAAACTGGCTTCTGTACATGAGGGTACTTGGACAAGTTCTCAATTTCTGCACAAGACAAAATATTCAAGTTTCAAAATATCCCAATGGCCAGTTTACCCTGAACCTCTGGCTGCCACTCTCCACTCCTGAGGATGCTCCAACTTGCTGGGAGGCAGGCTGTGTGGGAAACTAACCAGCCCGTCTGTTAGCTCTTTATACCCAACATAAAAGTAGTTAAGATGGATTTAAAAACTGGTGGCTTGGCCTGACGAATTGCTACGTTCGGTGGGAGCAGGGCAGGTCCATAAATAAGTGCACAAAACTCTTGCGATACAGGAATCATCTGTTCTTCTCGGAATGTGGGCATCCTCCCAGGGAGGCGCGTGTGCTCACGGAGTCCTAAGATCCGTCAAGGGAGCCTTCCGTTCTCTGCAGTGACAAGAGACAGGACACGCTATGGTCACACCCTTCAAGACTGAAGACTGGCCTGGTGGAAAGATACACAAAACTGCACCCAGCACTTCTCCAAAACTGCACAGAAGAACCGTCATCCGTGGGCACCCCCCACCCTGCGGGGGCAGCTCCTGCCCAGATTCATTCTTCTTTCTCTCCATGACTGTTCTGTGGGGTCTGCAGCCTCTGTTCCCCACATACACGCCACACAGCAGACTCTCAAAAATTTCATCAAGCACCCACACAGGAAGACTAAGAAACACCAGGTGTCTTACTCCAACTCTATCTCTAAATTAACCTTCTCTGGGTCTGTTTTGGTTTTTTTTGTTGTTGTTTGCCTGTTTGTTTGTTTTTGGTCATGCCTCTTGACTTGCAGGATCTTAGTTCCCTGACCAGGGATTGAACCTGTGTCCCCCTGCAGTGAAAGCCCTGAGTCTTAACCACTGTACTGCCAGAGAAGCCCAGAGGTCTGTTTTTAAATTTAAAAAAATGAAAGAGCAAACTCAAATGATTAAACTTTTAAAAGAGTTCTAAATTATATGATTCTGCCTTTAAAAAGAATGAAATTCTGATTCATTTCAACATGGATAAACCCTGAAAACAATATGCTAAGTGAAATAAGATAGACATGAAAGGAACAAACAGTGTATGATTCCACTTAAATGGGGGTATCCAGAAGAGCTAAGTTCCTAGAGACATGAAGTAGGACGGTGGCTGCCATTCTGGGAGGCAGGAGGAACAGGAAATTAGGGCTCAACAGGTGCTTTTGGTTTGGGATGATGAAAAGTTCTGTGGATTTGGCAATGGTCACACAACAGTGAGATTGGACTTAATGCCCCTGAATTAATGGTATGCTGAAAGATGGTAAACTTCATGTTGTGTGTATTTCGCCACAATAAAAGTGAAAAAAAAATTTTAATTCCATGTGCCAGCTTACAGTGTTCTCTGACTGTTCCACATGGTATTTGTGTTACCTACACACCGCTCCATGAGGGGACCTCCGTCTGACCCAGGCACTGTTTTTCCTGCTGAGAATGCAAGAAACTGCCCCCAAGAGTTTTCTATCTTATCAATTACTGACAAACAACACTGCCATGAAGTAGAGAGTGGAAGAGGTCCTAACGACCTGCAGAAGGAGTTGAAAGGCTATGAGAGGGGTGGATTTTGATGAATGGATGGAGTGAAGAGACAAGAGTGGAGCATGCTGGGAAATTCCCGAGTAGAGGGGCCCAGGGCAACAGTGAGTCTGGAAGAGCAGGCAGCACCTGAGTGCATGACACTGGGCCCTCTGTGAGCACAGGGTACCCTGCAGTAGGTGGAATCCAGGGAGGCAGGAGAAGTTGTGGGGACTGGCCTGGGTCTTGGGAACACCATGATGGGGTTCTGTCTGTCTCCCTGAGGGTTGGCTGAGATGGAGTCCCTGTTTCGTTCTGGTCCTGCCAGAACGAGGAACCTCTCGGAAGGATGCAGGTCTGTGGGGCTCCAGCTGGAAGGCCAAGGCTCTGTCTCCTCCTTTGCCAAGAGAGACCCACGCAAGCAGGCCAAGAGAGCTGTGTTGGCCCCTGGGGGCTGGAGGCCTGCCAGCCCTGGCAGCTCCCCTTCCTCCATTTCCTCCACTTGGCCCGGAGGAGTGACCCTGGTGTCCAGCCTTTCTGCAGGCCCTGGACCAAGTCCTCCACCAGACACCTCCGCTGCCCTTTCCAGGGGAAGTGAGCTCAGGGAGCTGCTGCAGGAACAGCTCCAGAGATGGGAAGGGCAGGGCCACAGTTGTCCAGACTTTGGGGGTTTTGAACTAAAGGCTGACACACTTCCATCCAAGGCTGTGCTTGCTTGCTTTTAAATCAGAGCCCAGCTGTCAGGCACATGAGAACAGCCAAGAAATCAGCCCACTTTTGGCCAGAACATGGTGTGGACAGTCTCAAGGGTCATTTTGCTTCTAACACTCCTGGGATTTCTACTTCCTGCTTCTCGAATGTGCCCCTTCTGTGCACTTCCAATGAACCAGATCTGTGCTGGGTGTCTGCTTAATTCTTACAACAACCAAATGAAAGGGTTCTATTTCCTCCAGTTTATAGCTGAGGCAACTAAGGTCCCAAGAGGTTAGGAAATCTGCCCAAAGTGACATGTCTAATAAGGAGCTATCAGGGAAGGGTCAAGTTTTAATGTGGGGCTCTGCTTCCTAAGTCAAAGGTTGGCTTGAGTTGAATCCTGGGTCTTGGGTAAGCAACTGCTACATTCTCCTCATGTGACAGGGGCCTTTTAGGGCCAAGCAAAGTAAATTCCTCATCCATACCCTATGCTGCCAGAGTGTCTGAGGAAAAGAACTTTAAAATAGATATCTAGGTTTTCTATGATAGTTTTCAATCTGCAAGTACTTTGCACAAGTAGTTCTCATTTAAGAAATGTTTCTCATTCTTAAGAAGCTTCTTGCTGTTGTTGTTGTTTCAGCCACTAAGCCATGTCTGATTCTTTTGCGACTCCATGGACTGTATAGCCTGCTAGGCTCCTCTGTCCATGGGATTTCCCCAGCAAGAATACTGGAGTGGGTTGCCATTTCCTTCTCCAGGGGATCGACCCAGCCCGGGGATCAAACCCCTGTCTCCTGCACTGGCAGGCAGATTCTCCACCGTTGAGCCACGGGGGAAGCCCTAAGAAACCCCTTAATAGATGGACGTTGCTGTTTTGCTATTGCCATCACCATCTCCATTTTATAGATGGGAAAGCTTAGGCTTGACTGGAGAGCTGGAACCCAGACCCCAGTCTTTTGATCCCAAATCCTGGGCCATTCCCATCGTATTCCAGCTGTCTGCTGGCTCCCGGGAAGGAAGGAGGTGAGCTGTAACTAGGAATTGCCTTTTTTTTTTTTTTCAGTAAGAAGGCAAGTTATTTACAAGATCCTGAGAGCCACGCAGGTTCAGATTCATCCCTTTAAGTACAGGCTGTTCTCTTTCACGTTATCTGTCTGCCTGGGCCACAAACACGATTTATAAACAAGGCAAAAATGGCAGAGGAAAAATGAAGTCAGAATGTGCCATTGAAGCAAGTCAAACAATACTAAATTAGTATTTGGCTAAGCGGCTATCTCATTGTTAAGATATTTCCTCCAATATGTTTTCAGAAGCAATGGCTATTAAACAACTGGGAATGATCGCCAGGTTTGATTTCAGGAAGGAAATCCCCTCCCATTTCCTTCTGGGCATTTCAATTAATTTTCTCCTGACCCTTGCCAGCTGATTATTAGGGAAACTATACCTGTGTCGTTTATAAACAAGATGCTTTCGCGTCAAGATTCCAAATGCCTTTCCCAACGGCTGGGAATCCCTGTGCTCCCGCCAAAAGACTTAATTATTTTGGGGGGCAGGACCAGCCATGGGTGAGCTCTCAAGAGCAGACTCCTGGGCCTGCGGGCCAGCTTCTGGGCAAATGGAAAGTTCTGTCTGTCCTAGAGCTCAGAGCCTCTGTCCAGAGAGATCGTTTGGATTGAAGACAAAGTAAATAAGTCGGTCTTGAGGTCCAGCAGACCTGCCTTGGGTGGACACACCATGATTAGTGCAGCAGCAGAATATCTCTTTATTTGGGTCCCACAAGGTCCATGGAGCAAAGTTCTCACTTTCCACGCTCTCAGAGCTGTGATGGCCAGGACAGTGACATCACTCTTGGAGGGAGTCTTGTGGTGTGGACTGGCTGGGGAGCTTGGAGACGTAGGTTTTCCAGCCCTGGCTCTGCAGTTAACAAGCTGGGTCACCCTGGGCAAGCTATTCTGTTCTAAATTGACCTCCCCCCACACCCCCAGTGTCCTTCAAATGCAATCGTCTCTGATTTCAGAAATCTGAGGGGGCTTAGGCTAGAAAAAGACATTCATTTCATTCCTCTTTTCCTTAAATTGATAGCCTTCCTCCATCACAAGAATGTCAGCAGCTTCCTGTCTGTCAAAGGCATAATGAGTTCTCTGTTTTACAAGAATTCAGACTCAGGCAAAACAAAGGAAGCTGGGGGACCATTGGAAGGGGCTACCAGCAATCTTGCTGAAAGTTCTTCCCAGACCTTAAAGAAGCAATTTGAGAGGCAAACACCTTATTCCTTAAGATGCTAACTGCCCAGTTAACTTCTATGCTCCTGGGCAGTTCATAAAGAGGTGGAGAGTGGAAGATAGGGGGAGATGGGTCTTTGCAAAACTTGAACTTGGACCTCTGCGCCATTTTTTTTTTTAACTACACCATGCAGAATCTTAGGTTTCCAACCAAAGATTGAACCCATGCCCCCAGCATTGGGAGTGTGGAGTCCCAACCACTGGACCACTAGGGAAGTCCCCTTCTGCACTTCTTTTAAGCATTCCTATCTGTCAAGTGGAAGCTTCCTAAATTTTCCACTAGCTACAGAATGAAACCTCATGATGAGGTACTTGAGGCTTTTCTAAGCAAGCGCTACCTCACCTTTCCCCCTATCACTCCTCACAGGCACCCTCGTCTGCTCCCATCCTGCTGTCAGAGCTTCCGCCGTCTCCCCAGCCCTCAGACCTCAGCCCCTGAAGATCTTTCTACCTGGACGCAGCTGTAATGAGCTCGTTCCTCATGGCCTATCCATATGACCCTTTCCTTGGGGAAGAGGCTGCTAACCAGGCAGCATGAAGCGCCTCGCTTCTATTTCTGTGGTCTCTGGAGCAGCAAATTTCTCACCTGAGATAATCCCCCTGATTTCCTCACTGGGTCAAAGACCTTCCGTGTCCCCCACAGCAGAGGGTCTGGTATGTGAGGGTAACTATACCCCCCGAATCTGCACTGCCCATCCCACCCCCGTCACCCGCCAAGGACCTGGACTCAGAGGGAATATGGACTCTGCTCATCTAGAACTGAGCACCCTAGATTTCCAACACTGCAGGCCATTTCCAGGCTTTCATGTCCTAAGCGGCCTGCGAAGGAATGATGGAAACGGTGGGAGAGAATTTCAAAACCACAGCAGGCCTAGAAAATCCGACAGCCTGAGCACCAGGCTGGTCAGAAGAGCCCAGGGTTCTAGGGTAAAACAGACAAGGCTAGTCCAGGGGTGTCCTTGCAGGGGCTGCAGAAAACGGAGTAAGCCTGGAAATATTTTACTGTTGAATGGACTATTTTTTTAAAAAAAATAATGCATATGAAACATGTACTTACAGAATATCTGTTTTCCACGAAATCTGCAAAACAAAGGATAAGGCAAAGGTGAGCAGGATGAAGAGCACGAGGAGAGTTAGGCTCCCCATGCCAACATCTAGAGGCTGGGCAGGCCAAGGAAAGAGACAGAGGGGAGGCGCGGGCTGGCCGTGCAGGAGACCCCAGCCCTCACGCCTCCTGGGTGCCCAGGTTTATGGCTCCTCTGCCCCCAGGTAGCTTCCCCAGGACCCTGTGGCTCCATGTGACAAGCATATAAAGTCCCTGGCAGCCCATTTGACATTTTAAACAGTTTTTTTTTTGTTTTTAACTTAGTAGCACATGCTATTTTAGAGGGAAAAAAAGAAACCTGAAAATCACAGAAAAGTAGGAAGCAGGTAAAAATTGTCTCTGGTTCCATGGTTGACTGAAATGTCTTCCAGTCATTTTCCAGTAAGAGTAGAGTTTTTTGTGTTTTTTTGGGGGGGTGGGGGAAGTTATAACTATCTAGTCTATGCCATTTTAGAGCCTCTCTTTTACACATGGTGTGATTTTAGAAACATAATTGTTAGCAGCTATTTAGTCATTATTCCACAAGTATGCAGTTGTTTACTAAACCAGTTCCTTACTTTTAAAAATTCAGGTTCTTTCCAAGTTTTTGCTATTTTATATGATGCCACCAGTATCCTCTTTGGAAATAAAGCTATTTCCATGGTTCATACTAGTTTGTCTATTCCCAGGAGTGGGATCCATGGAGCAGAAAGCATAAACAAGGCCAATGCCCTTGGCATATAGAGTTCAAGTGCTGTCTGAAGGGCAGGGCGCCACATCCCCTTGCCCTGGAAGGGAGCATCGTGCCAACTGTGTGGAGATCACACGGTCTTCTTGCTGGGGGGCATGCCGAGACTTGTCCAGAAGGTGAGAAGGAGGGTGAGAAAGGCCCAGGGGAACAGGAGACCTTCCACTGAAGGTGAGTGACCACCTGCATTACTTAGAGATGGTTTTTACTACAAGAAGCGAGAGAGGGCTGTGATTAGCCCTTGAACAGGACCAGACTCCACGAACAGCAGAGTTTCTGAATGGGGGGGTGGCCTACCTGTTGTGGCTGATATCCCAAATAGCCCACTATGGCCCTAGCTCTGAAGACATGGAATCCTGGGGAAGGCCCAAGGGAAATGAGAGTTTTGGGGGTGGTTGCTATTCTTGAAGGTGGTGGAGGGCCATACCCTCCTCCTCACCCCCAAATCCTCATTCTTCCTTGAGAGGCAATCGTGGGGACCTCGGTTTGTGCCCAGTCCCCTCTGCTGCCCCCAAGTTCAAGCCCCTTCTGAACCTTGGCTGCCCGGGGCCCGACTGTCACAACAGGAGTGACAACCTTCTGTTTCTTCCTTGAATTTAAAAATATCCTGTTTCCACCAGTCCACTTCCCCCTCAAACCCTGTCTTATCACAGCTCCATTGTGCGTCTCTTCTAGAGGGAACAGGGCCAGGAGTTCCTAAGGGGCCCCCTTCTGTCCTGGCTAGGCCAGAGGCAGGCGTCAAGGGCCAAATGGATGAATCAGCCCGACCAACAAGTCAAGCCATTGTGTGAACTTCCACACATTGAGTGAGACTGTGGGCAGCACCCCACCCCCAGCCAAACCTGACCTGGAGGACCCAAAGGACCCCATGCTTCCCGCTACTTCAGAGCCCCAAGGCTTCTGGAATCAGATCCACGAGGGCGAGAGCCTCATTTCCTAATGCAATACAGACTTGGAATACCAACATTTGAATGTAATATATTTGATAATGTATTATAATAACACATTCACAATGTATTATTATAACATCTTCCCCCCGGTGGCTCAGAGGTTAAAGTGTCTGCCTGCAATGCGGGAGACCTGGGTTCGATCCCTGGGTTGGGAAGATCCCCTGGAGAAGGACACGGCAACCCACTCCAGGATTCTTGCCTGGAGAATCCCATGGACAGAGAAGCCTGGTGGGCTACAGTCTATGGGATCGCAGAGTCGGACACAACTGAGCGACTTCACTTACTTACTTACTTATAATAACACTGATTATACGATAATACTGATGGAGCACCAAGCTACACACACTTGTTGTTGGTACTAGAATCTGGTGGGTAGTGTCCATTTTTTTTTTTAATGGAGTAAGTTTTATCTTTTGAAGTAGCAGAGGCCACCCTGGGGGCGAGCTAGCAGTGCCCATGGGCATAGTTTGCTCTGGGCCTCTCAAGATGGGTGTGGGGAGTGGGCACAGGCCCTCAAGTGCTCTTTCCTCCCTCTCAGAGAGGGCATGGCCCAGGGCCCTCCTCTGATCATGACTCTCCATGACCAGCCCCTCCCTGGTCTACTGGAGTTCTGCTCCCTTAAGAAGAAGCCTGGAAGTCTGAATTCCAGGCAAAGAGAAAGTAGAAGAGGGAGGCTGAGTGAAGGAGGTGGGCCCTGCGAGGCCCAGAAGACAGAGGTTAGTGTCTGGAGCAGGACTTGGCATCTCTCCCTAGAACCACAAGTCGTCAGGAGGGAGGTGCCCAGGATACCTCCAAGGAGGGACACACGACGTCTAGGGAGGAAAACCAGCTCCTGTCTTGGGGGAGTCACAGGAAATTAATTCCTTTAAACCAGAATTTCTCAATGCTGGCACTACTGATATCCTGGGCTGGATAATTCTTTGTCATGGGGCTTGTCCTGTGTGTTATAAGATGTTTACCAGTATCCCTGGCCGCCGCCCATTAGATGCAGGAGCAACCCCTTTCCCCAGCCCTTGCCAAATTATGACAACCAAAAATGTCTCCAGACACTGCCAAAGGTCTATTGCGCTGAGAACCACTGCCCTAAACTGCAAATCTTATCCTAGGCCTGAGTACTCTCATAGGGAAGAAATGACTGTGTTGTTAATTAATTAGGAGAAACCACTTATGCTCCGGTCTTTAAAACTGGAGTAAATATATGTTAATAAGTTATGCTTTGGATGAACTGCAAACCATTTTATAAAGTACTTTCAGGATAAGCTGGAGCCCTTTGAAACCATCAAGTGCTGAATCAGAGTGAAGGTACAAACTTCCTGGGCTAGCCAGGAATTCCAGTTCACACAAGGCTCAACCAGGCTGAGTGGAGCTGATGACTAAGCCATGGCAATGCACTCCAATATTCTTGTCTGGAGAATCCCATGGACAGAGGAGCCTGGTGGGCTACGGGCCATGGGGTCACACAACTGGAGGCACTTAGCATGCATTGCTGATAAATCCTAATCTCGGGCAAAATAAGTGGAAAGGAAATAACTTGAAAGACCTAAAGTGCTAAGCTTGCAGATCTAAATTATGAGGCAATTGTCAGCATTTTCTCCACTCCCGAGAACGCTGAAGTTTCCTGAGAGGCAAGATCTCCTTCTCCACCCATTAATTCCGGCTGTGTCTTCGGGGCTGGTTCTCTTTTTCTCCTGAGGCTGACTTCAACTTGGTCTCTTCTGATAAAGTCTTCTTAGTTCTGAGAAACCCTCTCCTTTCCTCCCTAATAGGCAGGGAACATGTAGCAAAGAATGGTCTAATGGCTGGAAAGTGAAGCAGCTCAAAGATGGAGAGATTTCCTTGCCTAGGACAAAGAGTTAATTGCTGGGACAGGAAAACGTGTGTGTCAGCAAGTTGGCCAAAAAGTTCTTTTGGGTTAGTCTAGACGCTGGTGTGGCAAACCCAGACAAACTTTTGGCACAGGGAACTCTGCTCAATATTATGTAACAACCTAAGTGGAAAACGAATTTGAAAAAGAGTAGATACATGTATATGTGTAAAAAAAATAAAAACCAAAGTAACTCCAATGGGAAAATAAGCTTTAATATCAAATTTTTCTAGTTATGCTACTATAATTAGAACTCTGTGGTTCAGTTTGCCAAGTGGTTGGTGTCTGACTCTTTGCACCCCCACGAACTGCAGCATGCCAGGCTTCCCTGTCCTTCACTATCTCCTAAAAATGATTATTTCAGGTGTTGGAAGAGTTAAGAGTAAGAAGAAACACAGCGCCATTTGTGCTTGAGCCACTGTTAACAACATATTAATAATTAATTTGAATTTTTCAATACATTTTTAACTATCAGAAAAACAAGAGAACAGCAGATGTGCAAGACTGTGGTCAAGATTCAGTGGGAGGTAAGGAGTTGGAAGAGTTGCCTCCTTCCTCCTTGTTTTATAGGACTCACCTGCCCACCACAGCCCTTATCCACTCAACGGCCGTGTGCATTCCTGAGACACACCGAGATGTTCACCTTGCGGCAACTCCACCGAGGCCAAGGGCATTTTATTGAGAATTAATGAGGAAACTGGGCTTCCCTGGTGGCTCAGTGGTAAAGAATCTGCCTGCCAACGCAGGAGACTCAGGTTCGATTCCTGGGTTGGGAAGATCCCCTGGAAAAGGAAATGGCAACCCACTCCAGTATTCTTGCCTAGGCAATCCCATGGACAGAAGAGCCTGGTGGGCTACAGTCCATGGGGCTGCAAATAGTTGAACAGGACTTAGCAACTCAACAACAACAAGGAAACTAATTGATGACAAGAATCGGGGATGGGGCAAAGTCCTACAACCTGATGAAGGTGGAGCTGAGATCAAACCCCAGGGCTCCTACTGAACATGTTTTCCATTGGGCCGCAATACAGAGAAGCATCCAGGCTGGCCTTGGACCAACACAAAAGCAGCAGCAACATAGTACAATGGGTCCTGAGACCCAGGACTTAATTCAGATTTGAAGGGCAAACTTGGAGTCAAGGATGGGTAAAGGATTAGGGTGGACTCTGAGGGACCTGGGGGTGACTCTTAGAAGTGACTGAGTCCCCACCCCTCATCAACAAGTTCCAGGGCATGGGTCGGGAGTGACCAAGGCATAGACAAATGACCATCACTTCCAAACACAGGACACTGAGACTCTGAATGTTATGATTGTAAGGCCACTTAACATCATTCATTCAATCCCCTGATTTGACAGATTAAAACAATTGAACATGGTCAAATTCACAGAGACAGAAAGTAGAATGGTCATTGCCAGGGGTTGGGGGGCAGGGTCTGGGAAGTTATCGTTTAGTGGGTAAGGAGTATCAGTTAGGAAAGATGAAAAAGTCCTAGAGATGGATCGTGGTGATGGTTGTATAACACTGTGATTGTACTCAGTGTTACTGAAACACACACTTAAAAATGGTTACAATGGCAAGTGCTATGTATTTTTACAGTTAAAAACAAACTGAGCTTTGAGCCTAAAGCCAAGATCTCAAAGACCTGGTACCTCCCATAGCCCATCAGCTACCCAGACACTCCTCAGCCTGCAGCCTCCAACACCGTCTCCAGGGCCCTGGTCCTACCCAGAGCTCCACCCTAGAGCTGCTCCTTGGGGCCAGGCCTGCCCGATGCCCTTTGGCTTATCTAGACAAGCAGTTTTCCTTTGTATCACTCAGGGGAAAAAGGGAGTCTAAGTGCCAGAACTACGTCCTGTGAGCCATTTCCCAAAATAGCCAGCCCTGAAGTGATGCGTGTTGGAAGAGGATGGGAAACTGAGAAGCTAAGGTGGGGAAGAATGAAACACTAAGAAGGAAAGGTCAGACAAGACCCCGCCCTGTACTCGGCTTACTCACTGAGACCTACTTCCACTGGGGCCTTTTATTTTTATTGTGGGTCACACCCTCCCCTTAAAGTACACACACACACACAGTTTCTGGGTTATCTCTACCAGCCAGTCCAGAACAATCACTCCAGGATTGCTGGGGAGTAAGGAAGACTCTACCCCTTTGAATGAGAACCAGAGCAGAACTCAGAACATCTAGAAAATGGTTCTAAAAGCGTATCCCTGGTCTGACAGCAGCCGCACGTGGGAATTTGTTAGAAATGCAAGTTCTCAGCCCACTCCCAACCTACTGAATTAAGGGTGGTGCCAAACTACGTGTGTTTTAACCCGCCTGCAGAAGCCCTCATCGAGATTCGAGCCCATGCCCCTCATTCCACAGAGAAGGTGACCGAGGTCCCAAGAAGCTCCCTGACTCACCTGGGGTCACCCAGACCACACCAGGCTGTTACTCTTACCTTGTAAAGAGCAACAGAGTTGAATGCTCTAATCAAGCTGATGACAGTGGAAACCAATTGGTTTGGCAACACAGAGAGGGAACATGAAGCTTGTGAAGGGCATCGCGCTGCAGCCAGGCTCCCTGCACCCCATCCCTGCTCTGCCACGGACCAGAATAAGCTATGTCACCTCTAGGCCCATCTCCCCATCTGTAGGGCAGGAATAATAATGGAGCCTCCATCAACTCTGTGATGGGTTTGAGCAGCTGATAAAGGAAAAGAAAGAAAGAAAAGGGAAGAGGAATCAACCAAGGCTCCCAGCCTCTTCCTTTGGGCAGCAGACAAGTGGGAAATGTTCAAAAAGAGGAACTCCCTTGGCTTCCAAGACGCTGGCTTTTGCAGCAACGATGTGGTTTTGGCTACAAGGCCCAGGGCTCCCTCTACCCATCTGACAGGAGCTGGCTGCCAGGTTAGACACCAGACTGTAGAGAGACCCAAGCCCCAGTTGACCCCTGATGACCCAGAGGGTGCCACGGGAGTGCCCTGGCCCGGGAGTCCGGAGCTGGCTCTCGTCTTGCGCTGGGCCAGGCACTGAACTCTATGGCTCGAGTTTTCCTTATGCATTTTTTAGCTAAAATGGATTGACTGCTCACCGTGGTAAGAATGGGCTTCCCTTGGTGGCTCAGACGGTAAAGAGTCTACCTTTAATGTGGGAGACCCGGGTTCGATCCCTGGATTGGGGAGATCCCCTGGAGAAGGGAATAACTACCCACTCTAGTATTCTTGCCTGGAGAATTCCATGGACAGAGGAGCCTGGCGGGCTACAGGCCATGGGGTCGCAAAGAGTTGGACTGCTGTCTCATCCCCTTCTCTTATTTAATCTCTTCTCTGTTTAATAGTTGAAGAAACTGAGTCTGAGAGAGGTGAGGCATCTTGGTCAGAGTTGCACAGCTGGTGATGCGGCAGTACCAGAGCAGGGGCTCAAATGTCTGCCAGCAAAACAGGGCCCTGCGCCACCTCAAATCTCTACTGGGTTGGGTTCTATGGTCTAGCTTATGGTCTGTTTCAGCTAGGCGGGAGCAGTCGGGTTCCAACAGCTGGGGACTGAAAACTCAGGCATCTAGAACCACCCTGGGGACCCTGAAAAAACTCACTAGAACAGTTGCCCTAAAGCAGAGTAGAAAATCAGAGTGTGTCACCCTAAAATAAGCCACTTTGGCATAAGGGTCATTTTGAGCTGGAGGCAAATAAGAATCAACAGAGGCAAGCCTTCCAGGAGCTTCCCTCATTCTTTTTCTTGTTAATTATCTGTCTTTTGTCAGGCTAATCTGCAGGGTCCCTAGACACTAGCCCTTGGGAATCCACACAGGGTGTGACCTTCACCAGCAGCCTGGGGCCTCCCCGGGTGGCCTCAGGTGACCCAAGAGCCCAGGCCTCCTGCAGCCTCGGTTTCCTGCAGTCTCCACTCTTCACCAGCTGCCCTTCCTCAAAACCAAAGGAACTCATTTGGTGATCAGGAGTGTGGAATCCAGCTCTGGGGTGGGCCGGTTTTCAGTGAAAGTCGCTCAGCCGTGTCCAGCTCTTTGTGACCCTATGGACTGTATAGTCTATGGAATTCTCCAGGCCAGAATACTGGAGTGAGTAGCCTTTCCCTTCTCCAGGGGATCTTCCAAACCCAGGGATTGAACCCAGGTCTCCCACATTGCAGGCGGATTCTTTACCAGCTGAGCCACAAGGGAAGCCCAAGAATATTGGAGTGGGTAGCCTATCCCTCCTCCAGCGGATCTTCCCGACCCAGGAATCGAATCGGGGTCTCCTGCATTGCAGGCAGATTCTTTACCAACTGAGTTATCGGGGAACTAGCACTAACCTCGGGGAACTGTTTTAAGCTCTCTAAGACTCGTATCCTCATCTGAAAAATGGGATTTATTGTGTAGGATTGAAAGAGGTAATGTCATATAGACCACTTAGCACCAACAGTAAGCGCTTAATAAATGTTGAGTTTTTGCATAACCAAAGCAACTGAAAGCAAACCTTCTCAGGGACCATGAGGAAAGCAAAGGGCATTTTTATACAAGTACCCGACAGGACCAACCTTGAGCCCTCTCTGAATTTCAGCTTTCTGTTACACTGGAAGAACAGAGGGAGGCTGTTTCTGAATTTGTGTTTTGCTAGCTCTGAATAATACTAAGAATGCAAAATGAGATACTGAAGCTAAAAATCCCCCAGGAAATGGTTTTCAAAAATTATTCGGTCAGTGTCAGGTTCCCCCCAGGGCTGAGTTTCTGATCTAATCATGAAAATACCACCTTTTAAAAGATTGATTAACGGGCGATTCCTAGTTGAGATAACAAGTAGACTCTTGAGGTAAGACAGTGCTTTCCAAATATTGGCAGCATCAGAAATACGTGGGACCTTGTTGGGAGTACAGATTCTGATTCTGTGGGTCTGGGTTGGGCCTGAGACCACCGTTGTTACCTGTCGTGGACCGCCCTTGGTGTAGCCAGGCTTTACTGAAGTTTCCTAGCCTATTTGAGTAATTCCTTTTCAAAGAATCCACTTAAATAGAGGTCTATTGTACAGAGAAAGCTATCTGCATAGTGATTGTTTTCCCTCGGAATGTTTGTGCTTTTTGGGTTGTGACTTATTTTCAGTGTAATATATCACATAAGGAAGGTGGCCAATAATATTGTAATAACTCTGTATGGGAGCAGATGGTTACTAGGTGGTGATCATTTAATAATAAAATATCAAACCTTTATATAGTAAATCTGAATGTAACATAATACTGTCCATCAGCTAGATTTCAATGAAGAAATAAAAATAAATAAACGGGGTTCTTGGTAGATTTCGTTTCATGATAATGAAATAGAATAATTACACCAAAAAACAAGATTGTTGGGAGTGATTCTAGTTTGCTGTACACCTGAAACTAACACATTATAAATCAACCATACTTGAACAAAAATTTTTTTAAATAGATAACTAATAAACAGAAGGAGAAGGGGGTGACAGAGGATGAGATGGTTGCATGGCATCACCAACTCAATGGACGTGAGTTTGAGCAAACTCTGGGAGATGGTGAAGGACAGGGAAGCCTGGCGTGCCACAGTCCATGGGGTTGCAAAGAGCTGGACAAAACTGAGCAACTGAGGAACAATAAGAACCTACTGTATAGCACAAGGAACTCTATTCTAGACTCTGTAATAGCCTGTATAGGAA
This sequence comes from Bubalus bubalis, assembly GCF_019923935.1. Taxonomy (NCBI): domain Eukaryota; kingdom Metazoa; phylum Chordata; class Mammalia; order Artiodactyla; family Bovidae; genus Bubalus; species Bubalus bubalis. The sequence goes on along the minus strand of NC_059159.1, from coordinate 14,537,420 downwards.
AAGCATCTGAAATGAGTGGATGTATGTATGTGTATCACTGATTCACTTTGCTGTACACCTGAAGCTAACACAACATTGTATATCAACTCTACTCCAATAAAAAATTTTTTTAATTAAATACATAAAAGTGGTTCTTTGTGGATTTCATTTCATGAGAATGAACTAGAATCATTACACAAAAATGAGACTGTTAGGCACGGCCGAAGTTCCTTGTCTGCCCAGCCCTGGGGAAAGCTCTCTGAGAGGAAGCAGTGAAGGCAAGGAGTGAGGCGGGGTCTGGGCAGAAATCACAGGATGAGGAAGTGAATCCCTACCCGCCTCCCTCGCCCAGAGTCAGCATGCTCCTCGAAAGGATGTAGCTAATATCCTCCAAGCAAAGGTCTGACTTTGCCTGAGGCCTTCAGGAGCCTGGCGCACCAGGGCCTGTGTGAGGAGCGGGTGAGGCCCCTGAGAAGAGGCAGGTAGGACTGCGCTGCCTCTGTCTGGGTCAGGAGTGCCCGGAACGCTGCTGGGTACCTCGTGAGCACACAGTGGCTCAGGACACGCTCCAGTCCACCCTGCCCTTAGCTGGGCGTGAACGAGTGAGGCTCTGTCTGCCTGGCATGCAGCCGGCCCTCAGTAAGTGTGCAGCGACTACATAAATAATACACATGGCCACTTTTTCAGGGTGGTGGGGAGAGACCGTCGACAACTCCAGTCCAACGCTGCACTCTCTTTGGTCGCCTTTGTACCTTCTTTCCCCGGTCCACACCCGAGATCCCATGGATGAAATTATAGGAAGTGCCCTCCCCCCGACCCAGGCTGGGGGTGTGGGGGACTCTCACTCACCAGGATCAGCTTTCCGGATTTCACTGTATACCGTCTCCGTGCCCTTTGTTCCCAGACCTGGAAAGGGGCCAGGCACAGGTCAGCAGCCAGGTCAGCCACTGCTGAAGCAGGAGAATGTTGGGGTGCCCCAAGCAAGGTGGTACCCCATGGTCCACCCCATGGCCTGCCCCATGAGTGCTGTCTGCAGCGGCCCCTGGTGTCCTTGTCAGCACTGAGCCCAGGCCACTTCCTGGAAGATCTAGGTCTCTCACCCTGGAAGTATGAGACCGACAAGCCACTGTGGGACCCTGGACCCTGGGGGTGTGGGTAGAGGTGCCCCCCATGCACACCTGGAGTCTTCAGCTCTGTGGCCCCCTCCCTCCTTCTCTGCCATTGTGACCCTGTGTCCAGTTGCTCTGCCAGCCCCATCCCAGGAGGCTGGGATAGGATCTTCCAGTCACCCTTGGGAAAGTCTGGGTTAGAGCCTGGGCATCACTGAGACTCTAAGGACCAGCGGAGACCCGCTCACAACACTAGACAGCTGGGCTGGTTGATTTCAGATGCCGAAAATCTTGGCCTCAATGCAGATTCTGATTGAGACGGTCCAGGGTGGGCCCTGGCACTGGTCTTTTAAGAGCTTCCTGTGCATGCTCAGTTGCTTCAGTTGTGTCTGACTCTTTGCAGCCCCATGGACTGTAGCCTACCAGGCTCCTCTGTCCACTGGATTCTGCAGACAAGAATACTGAAGGGGGTTGCCATGCCCTCCTCCAGGGAAGAGCTTCCTAGGGGTTCTAATATGCAGACAGGGTTGAGATCCTTTGGTCTGGACTCTTCCTGAACAGCAGACAAGATAACCAACTTAAGGTGTAGATCACACCCAGAGGAGACTCAAGGGTTTGGGAGACAAAGAACACCCAGTACGGCCATCTGTTTAAACTGACGTCCATACACAGGTTGTGTATATACTCCTGTGCACACACTCACAGTGTATCTACATGCATTGTACACACACTCACGCCCTCAGGATGGAGCCTGCCACTTCCCTCTCATTTGCACAAAGGACCAGGAGGCCTTATTATAGAAAGACACCTGGTGCTCTGTGGCCAGGATTCCCCCTCTACAGATCAGGAAACGGAACCCCAGACTGGGTGACGCTTCCTACCACCATGGGCAGTGCCACCTGGACGTCACCTTCCTCAGTGGCAGATGGCCAGGGCACATACATTGATTCTAACTATACCAAGACACCCTCAACTCAGCAGACTCCCCTCTCCCATGCCCTGACCCTGCCTGCACTCCTCCACTGACTGCAAGGACCTTTTGTTTTGGCCCATTCCTCCTCGTCTTCCAAGCCCCAGGACAGGCTTTGCTCCTACACTTGGGTGCACACACCCTCACACACCTACATTCTCCCTTACATACGCCCCTCTTTCCTGGGCCCTGGGCAGTTTCATGGGCTCCCACAGCACTTCGGGGACACTTGCCCATGACACTGACCCTACTTGTCTCCACAGCTGTCTCCCCTGGTGGACCCCCTGCTCCTCTAGGGCAGCGTCTTGGGTCTTGTGCTCTTCCAGATTCCAGACCCTGCACATCTACCTGGAGGCATCTATAAGGTTTGATGGGATAGTGAAGACAAAAGAGACTCCCTGCGGGGGTCTCTGTCTCAGACCTTCCAGAAGATTTGACATGATCAGCCTGATCACTGAAGTTTTAGGTCTTAGGATGAAAATCACCATCATTCACAACACGCACAAATGTGGTGGTTCCTAGGTCATGACCTGAATGCTAGGAGAAAGCTTGGGAGGCAGTTCAGTTCAGCTGCTGAACTTGGGGCACGTGGGGTGTCAGGACCTTGCAGAAGGCATCATAGTGACTCCCCCAGGGCACCACCAGCAGAGTGGCTGAGCTACAAGACACCCCCCACCCCCCACCGGGACACCCATCTTTCTCCAAGAGGATAGCAGAGATACCCACACCACTCTCCACTCTCTCTCCATGGCATGAGACCTGGGGGTGTAGAGGGGAGCTGCAGTGATCCCCATATCTGCCAGGGCGGGGTGGGGGGTGGTGTCTACCCCATCCCTGAGGGACTCTCCACTCAATGTCAGGCCTGGACACGTCACTCTTTCAACACGGTCCTAACATCTACTGTGTGCCAGGCACGGTGGAAGAAGAAAACGGAGTGGGGACCTGGCTTCAGCTTTCGGAACTCCAGGCTCCGGGGCCGGCGGCGTGCAAACAGTGCTGTGATGGAGGCTCTGGATCACTGCACACTGCACCAGTGCACTCCTCCACAATGGGGTCAGCAGAGGGAGGGAAGGGGCTGTACAGCCAAGCCTGGGGGCCTGCACACTCTGGGCGACCCACCATGCCCAGGCACATAAGGGGCTCCCAAGGGACCTCTGGTCACCTTGGGGACGCTCTGACACCCTCTGGATCCAAGGAGCTGCACTTGGCTCCCTTTCATCCCATCACTCTGTGCATCAGCCAGGGCACAGGGAGGTTTTGCTTCTTGGTTGAGCTGTCAGAGTTGCAGCTGCCCCCGTGGAACCTCCCCACCCCCGCCCTCCTGGCTCCCCTGGGCATGTGGACGAAGTTTGCAGCTCACTGAGGGCTCCCCACCTCCTCGGGCTGCTCCGTGGCAGCAGCTGCCCGCTAATGACTAAACCAGGCCAACAGGCTGTTTGTCTCTGCCGTCAGGGATGTTTCCGGAGGGGCTTTGTTTGGGCTTCTGTTTTTCTCTGTTCAACAGAGAAAGAGATGGCTTCAACGTCATGGGGTTTTCCCAGCAATTGGTCTCAGAGCAAACAGGCAGCAAACCGGGATTTAACGAGTTCCTTCCCACCCCTCCTCCACCTGCGAGTGACCACTTGGGCAGCCGCCAGCCATGGTCGGAGCTGGACTGGTCCCCTTTCCTTCCTCCATCCCGTCTGTAGAGGAGGGAGGCCTGGACAATAGGGAACTGGGTTGGCCAAGACCAGGTCAAGTCTACCAGTGGCCTTGAACCCACAGTCTTCTCCCTGCCTAGTAACGCCCATTCCCCACCCGCAGGAGAGAGCAGGCAGACACCATCCCGGGCCAGACTCCCCCACTGTCCCTTAGCTGTCAAGGAGGCTGGGCCCAGAAAACAACTGGAGTCTTTTAGAGATTTCCCATTTTTATCCCAGTGTGCCGAGGCCCCTGCAGCCCACTCAGCACCTTTGTGCAAACTGGGGAAAGTTCCCCCGGGGGTTCTGACCTCGCAGCTCCATGGCTGGGCATGAAAGCACCCCTGCTTCATCCGGTCCTGGGGATCCTCTTGTCCCTTCAACCCCTCCCTCCCTCCCTGCAAGCAAGAAAACCAGATGCTGCCAACGTGGAAAGCCTCTCCAAGGAATGGAAAATGTCCTTGCTTTTCCGAGGACAAAGCCCTGTTTCCTTCTTCCTGCTTCAGTTTCCTTCAACCCAGAGCCTTCGAGGCCTCGTGTAGAGGCCTCACCACTCCACCCCACTCTGGCCCAGCCAGCACAGGGTAAGGGTGGGGCCTGGCCCTCTGGGACCAGGATGAGAACCTCGAGGGGCCAGGGACTTCCCTGGTGGTCCAGCGGCTAAGACGCCAAGCTCCCAGTGCAGGGGGCCCAGGTTCAATCCCTGGTCGGGGAACTAGATCCCACATGCCACAACTAAAGATTCTGCGTGCTCCTGCAGGCAGCAACTAAGACCTGGCGCAGCCAGATAAATACATAAATACTAAAAAAAAAAGAGAGAGATCTTCAAGGCCAGAGCCCAGGGCAATCACTGTCTTGCTTGAGTGCTTGGTGGGGCGTGGAGGACAAGGGGCTTTTTCCCATGCATATGCAGCCCTGACCTCTTGTGCTTCCCTTTTCCTTCTAAGCCTGAAGCCCCCTTAGGAGGAAGTGAATTGTGACTCATGGGATGGAGCCCACGAGGCACAGGGATGGGGAACCTCAGACCAGACCCAGGAAGGCTGGCGAGGCGCCTCCCTAAAGTCCCACTGGCCACAACCCACCCAGTCTCAGTTCTGAGCCGCAGAGCCCTGCCCTGCACCCTCTCAGACTCTCACTTTTAACCCAATTGAACCAGATTCCCCCTGAGCCTGTGCTCCCAATCACAGGCATCATAAACATCCACGTGGTTGTTCAGTCAAGAAACATGTAGAAATTCTGTCTCCCTCATCCTGGCCAAGAATGTCTTGTCCAGGGCTATGGCCTGACTCTAACATATATCCAGAATCTATCCGTTGCCAGCACTTTGGCTCCATCCCTATCTCCTCTCGCCTGGCTTCAGTTTTTGTTCCCTTTAATCCGCCCTCCATACCATCCCTAAGGATCACAGGATCATTTTTAAAGGAGGAAGTTGGCTGCTTAAAGGCTTCCAAAGGCCCCCAGTCCAGTCTCGGTGGACTAGAGTAGAAAGAGAACTTTGGTGGCCCCACCCGGTCCTTCCAGCTGCATCTGCCTTGGCTCCCTCTCACTCACTCTGCAGACATTTAAGGGTCCAAAAGTGTCGTTTAAGGATTCTTTAAGGTCTTCCTTCAGATCTTTAAATGAGCCGAACTCAAGGCCACCTCCCACTGCCCTGCACATCTCCTAGTCCTCCTAGCTCTCCTTCCTCTTGGCAGGGCCACCTTCCCTGTGCCCTTCAGGCCCCAGCTCAAAGGCCACCCCTCTAACCAGCCTTCTGGGACCACCCAGAAGAGGAACCACCTTACAGGCCTTCTCCTCACTCCCCACTCTTCCTGCAAGCTCTGACTCTAACCCAACACCACCATCTGCTCATCAGTTCCTTGTTTCCCTGACTCCCTCAGAGGCTACACCTCCATGAGAGGGGGACACATATGTCATCCTCACTGCTTGTGCTGGGGCTGCTCCATCACAGGCCCTTAATTTGTTAACCCAACAAGCAAATCACTTTACCATGAAACAATAAGAGGGAGAGAACTTCAGGCTGGCCGTGGCCCCCACCTCTGCCTCCATCCAGCCTAGATATAGAACTGGGATGCCCTGTGTAGGCCAGCAGATGGGCAGTATCAACTCCAGGGGCCAGGCTGACCGAGACTTACGGGCACCGTGGCTCTGTTGGGCAGCACCCAGCCCCAGGGGATGGCCCTGCCTGGAAGGTTCCACACCCACATCTGCAGACATGGTACTTGGAACTGAGCTAAGCAGAGGAGGAAGGAAGGACCCCCAAACTCCTTCCAGATGATGGAGCCAGAGAATGCCCTCAGCGAGTGGCTCTGGCTGAGGCAACAGAAGCGTGGTCTGCGAGGCAGCCCCGGGCGTGCCAGGGTGAGTGAACACGCTTTGGCCTCAGCCTCAGCAGGAAGTGGGGTGTTTGGCAACAGCCCTAATGAGCTTCCCAGCAGGGCGGGAAGGCTGGATGGCTGCTTCCTTGGTGTGGCAGCCTCTGGGGGAGCTGAGGAGGCTTAGGTGGATATGTGTGTCTTTTTGTGGTGCCAGAAGCAACTGAGATTGATGTTCTAGCACTTGTTGTGGACTTAACTCACCCTGAGTCAGTCTCTCCAGTGCAGGACCAGAGCCAGGAGCTGGTCCCCCAAACCAGCCTGCCAGGAGAACCACATACAGAAAAACAAAACCCGAAGTCCAGGTGGTTCAGTGGTAAAAGAATCCACCTGCCAATGCAGGAGACACAGGACATGCGGGTTCAATCCTTCAGTTGGGAAGATCCACTGGAGGAGGAAATGGCAACCCACTCTAGTGTTCTTGCCTGTGAGAACCCTGTGGACAAAGCAGCCTGGCAGGCTACAGTCCATAAGGTTGCAAAGAGTCGGACACGACTGAGCAGGCACACACACACACACACACACACACACACACACACAATACTGGTGCCACTGTTTCCATGGAGAGAGTCTCTGCTTTCAAAAGCCTTTGTCCCTTAAATAGCCAAGCCCTTGCTTACTCCTTCAAAGACGCATTTCATTTACACAAGCTCAGTCTGTAAGCAATTTTTTTTAAGGAAGATGCTGGACTGGGGCAAGGGGGCTCCCTCTGGAAGGACACTCAAACACCCAGGGGTGAAGCAGCCTACAAACAGTCTCTCGACACACCCATGTCTTAGCACCTAGTAACTGCTCAATAAAACACACCCATCTTTAGTAGCATGGTAAATAATAATGCTAAAGCTGAAACTCCAGTACTTTGGCCACCTCATGCAAAGAGTTGACTCATTGGAAAAGACTCTGATGCTGGGAGGGGTTGGGGGCAGGAGGAGAAGGGGACGACAGAGGATGAGATGGCTGGATGGCATCACCGACTCGATGGACGTGAGTCTGGGTGAACTCTGGGAGTTGGTGATGGACAGGGAGGCCTGGCGTGCTGCGATTCATGGGGTCGCAAATAGTCGGACATGACTGAGCGACTGAACTGAACTGAACTGAAATGATAATGCAATTGTACATCTCCAAGTCTGGACGGGGATCACTGCTCCTGCCTCGGGCATGTTCAGCCCGCCTGTCTGCTGGCCACCTCCCTCCTGAGTGACGAGGGTGACTGGACTCTTGTCCCAGGGCCGCAGCACAGTCCAGTCCGGCGTCTACACCCAGAGAGCATGATGTGGGGGTCCCTCACAGGCTGGCGTTACCTCGGTGAGGCTCAGGGGAGGTCACTTCCACTTCTGTGTACTCCACATCCAAGGTCAGAGGCTCTGCTCGAAAGAAAACAGCAGCCTGTGGTCAGACAGGGTCTCCTTGGGTCCGGGGTGGTGGGGTGGGGACTCAGGCCACACGAGAGGTTTCTACTCATATGATCAAATTAATCAGTATTTTTTAATGGGAAAACCAGACACACAGTTAATGCCACTCTAAGTGGCTGAGAAGACTCTTGAGAGTCCCTTGGACTGCAAGGACATCCAACCAGTCCATCTAAAGGAGATCAGTCCTAGGTGTTCTTTGGAAGGACTGATGCTAAAGCTGAAACTCCAACACTTTGGCTACCTCATGCGAAGAGTTGACTCATTGGAAAAGACCCTGATGCTGGGAGGGATTGGGGGCAGGAGGAGAAGGGGACGACAGAGGATGAGATGGCTGGATGGCATCACCGACTCGATGGACGTGAGTTTGAGTGAACTCTGGGAGTTGGTGATGGACAGGGAGGCCTGGCGTGCTGCGATTCACAGGGTCACAAAGAGTTGGACACGACTGAGCCACTGAACTGAGCTGAACTGAAGTGGGTGAGAAAGCTGAGGCTGGGTGACGTGGTGAGGAAGCCTGCGCTCCCAGGGTGTGGAAGGGCCTCCGGGTCAGGCCCAATGTCACCGCAGTGGGCGGACTTGCAAAGTAGATCCAGAATCCAGCCAGCATGGGTCACAGCAGTTACCTCTAGAAGCCCTCTCCTTGACCACAGGCACAGAACGCTTTCTCCAAGACGGTGAGGATCTCAGGAAATGAGGAACGGGACCCCCAGCCTCAAAGTGCTTGAAGAGTGTGAGGCGTAAGCATAGGAAATCCAGTTACACCCAAAATGGAACTTTCTGATTTCAGAATGGGCTACTAAACAAGTCAGGAAGCTTTCTCTCTTGAATAGCAGAGGCACAGGGTGTTTTTTCCAATACAGAGTTACTGCAAATCATCACATTGTACACTTTAATTTATACAATGTTATATGACAAGTATATCTCAGTAAAGCTGGCAAAAGAAAAAGTGTTAAAGATGCTGGGGTGGGGAGAAATACACATAGTAGAAATGGTCTTTTTTTTCTTTAAGGATAATGGGTAGGTATTTATTGAATTGCTATTGTTTAAATTTTACACATGTTATAAACATTATTTTGTATCTACTAAATGTCTAATAAAAATGAAAAATACAAATGAAAAATAAAATAACACTGCTGCTTACTTTTAAGACAAGTAACAACAGATGCTAGATAGTGTCTTTGGAAAAACCAAGAGCCATCTCTATTTAAAGGAGGTGAGGAAACAGCCATGGGGTCTTAACAGTTTTAGTTCTTTTCCTAGGCATCTTTGATATAAAAACAAAGATTTCTAATTTTTTAAAAATTAGACAATTACCTTTATTTTCATTTAATGGCTTCATTGCATGGTTTCCAACATCTTCATTGTAACCTAGTTGAAAAACAGCAATCATTGTGAGAGACCATGGAGTTCCTAGTTTTCTACATAAATTGTAAACGACTCAGTGCCACTAATAAGAGAAGTCCAGGCCAAATTCTTCAGCACAGTTGGCAACCACAGTGTATCTGGGTTCTGAATACCCTCCCAGTGCCCCTGGGCCCCATCCAACCCGCAGTGTGGTGTCTTTCTAAAACCGGTGTGATGTCCACATCTATTTATGAATGGTTCAAAATTCAGAATTGTTCACTAGAAGCAGTTTCAAAAGAAATTAAGCTTAATTCTAGAAGGGATGAGCCAGTGCCAAGAAGCATGAAAGATACTGGTGAACTAATCCTTTCTATCTAGAGAACTGGGTCCATGAGAACATGGTTTAAAGATACTGCAGTACCTCAGGCTGCCACCTGGGCATGGGGAAAAATTCTTTGATTTTTTTTTTTAACCAAGTTGTTCTTTATTAGAAAGAATTCTTATGAATGCTATAAATATTATCCCTGAAGAGCACATGGTTTTCCATTCCATGTCATTATGTATTTACTAATTACTATCATGATTACTGGGCTTCCCAGGTGATGCAGTGGTGAAGAATCTGCCTGCCAATGCAGGAGACGCAAGAGATGTGGGTTTGATCCCCTGGTCAGGAAGATCCCCTGGAGTTGGACATGGCAACCTACTCCAGTACTCCTACCTGGAAATTTCCATGGACAGAGGAACCTGGTGGGCTAAATCCCATAGGGTTGCAAAGAGTAGGAGACAACTGAGCGACTGAGCATGTACGCATGTTGTGATTACGAACATATACTTATAAGCTAAAATAATCCATGCAGAGAAAAATATAATAAGAACTGTAGTAGTTCCTGCATTTTGGAAAATTGAGAGGAAATTCTATTTTAATATAAGTATCAGTATTTAAAGTATCATATATTACTTATATATGTTAATCACTCAGTCATGTCCACCTCTTTGCTACCCCACAGACTGTAGCCCGCCAGGCTCCTCTGTCCATGGAACTCTCCAGGCAAGAATGCTGGAATAAGTAGCCATTCCCTTCTCCAGAGGATCTTCCCAACCCAGGGATAGAACCTGCACTTCAGGCAGATTCTTTACCGTCTGAGCCGCCAGGGAAGCCCATACTTATGTATACATGATACATATTACCAACAGAACCCACTTAATACCAGAAAGAGGTATTTTCTGTATAGTATTGGATTACTTTTTGCTAAATATCCACCAAATTTTTCTGAATGGAGTTTCTCAAATGACATATTTGCTCTCTTCTCTTTATTGGCACATTACTTTTACTATGACAAATATTTTATTTTACTTTTTAAAAAGTTTGTGATTCTGTACAATAGGAATTGCTCTTCTCAAAATATTTCTCAAGACTTCCCTGTAAAGAGGGTATTCTAAAAATTTCTTATTTTGTGGGACACTGTTACAAAATTAAAAAAGAACATAAGTGTTCAACTCCCAAACCTATCTGGGACAGAACTCTTCATGTGATGTAATCATGCCCCTCTCTGGGAAAGAGCCAGCACCCCTGCTAAGGGCTTGAATAATTTTCTCCAAGATTTAATGGGATTAAGAACTCTCTGGGGCTTCCCTGGTAGTCAAGTGGTTAAGAATCCACCTTGCAATGCAGGGGACACCGGTTCCATCTCTGGTTGGGGAAGCTCCCACATGCTGTGGGGCAGCTAAGCCCACGCACCACAACTACTGAGCCCATGCTGAGCAACTGCTGAAGCCCGCAAGCCCTATGGTCCACGCTCCGCAACGAGACCCCACCATAATGAAACGCCTGCACATGACAACTAGAGAGCAGCCCCCACGCTCCATAACCAGAGAAAGCCTGCACGCAGTAACAAAGACCCGGTGCAGCCGGTGACAAATTAAAAAAAAAGAAAGAAAGAAAAGGACTCCCGGGACTGGCTCTGAGTTGAGCTGACTCTCAAGCTTGCACTTAACCGCACGACTAAGTATTCTTTGATTGTACCATTTCTTTAAGTACAACTGCTAACCGTGAAATCTTTAAATGCGTTTCCCATCGTGGCAAGTTTGAAATTGCCTTGTGCTTGCAAGAAATAATTTCATCTGAGATGTTTTACCAGTGCCTTCATTTCATAGCTGGTTTCTATCTTACAAGTGGAAAATGATTACACGAGGGCAGTGTCCCGCGTTTGCAAAGAACTCACGTGGTTGTCCGCAGCATTGTAATTATTCCCCACCTTTCGTTCCTTGGAATATTTAAAAGGTGGGGAAATTAGAACACTGTGTTCTGCCTTTCTTCTGACGTTTTTGTTTTGCTTCCTAGCCCACCACCCAATGACTGATTAGATTAGGCGCCTCTGCCTGAAGCCAGAGTTTCCCGTTCAACCTCACCCTACCACCCACGGATTCTGCTTCTCAGAAGGATAAGAGATGGGGAGCAAGCCGGGAAAAATTCTTAACAACGGCACAAAACCATGACAGTACCGTAGTGTCTGTCGGCTTCAGTACCGGCATCCGACAATGTCTTCTCATTGTTGGAGTTCAGAAGCGGTACGGCTGGCCTTAAATTGAAATTTAAAAAAAGGAAAAAGAAATAACATTTTTCTTGGCTCTAACTCCAAACTAACAACATAGTCAAAGAGTGCATGAGAAAAACCGGGAGGAGTTATCTGCAATGAGGAAAATTTTACTCTCTTATTGGGAACTCATGCTTTCTCCAGTTCTATGATTATTGGACAAAAACCTTTTTGCCATTGAAATCAGTGTCCGGACCAAAGGATGCACGAACACGAGGAATCCTTTGTTGGGTGAATCCCATGTCGGGAGGGGATTCCTTATCCTGTGTTAACGTTTTCTCTCAGGAACAGAGAGATTGTTTCCATATTTGGGGAGTTTAGATCTCAAGAACAGTAAGACTAGTACAACCATTGTTTAAGGAAACTCTACTTTGCCATTTAAGTTAAAAAATTTTTAATTCCATCTACCACCATGATAATTTCATAAGGAAACGTGTAGAAAGGACATGATCTCAGAATAAAGCCATTACTTCTCCTGAAGGACAGTTTGCAATCTTACACACACACACACACACACACACACACACACATCCCTCCATAGCTCACACTCAAGGTCCTAAATTTTTTGAGTTTGCCAAGAACCACTGAAGACTTCCTAATGACAGAAATCCTTGCCAGATGAGTCTATCCACACCCACAGATCAGCCTCCCCTCTTCCAAAAGACACTGACCTGGACATCTCCACAGGCATCTGCTTGGCTTTAAAAGACAAAGAGAAGAACCAAAGTCAGAATAAAGAACCCACATCCACATCAGATGGGAACACTCATTTCAACCATATTGGACTTGTTTTTTGAAGACTGAACACCCATAAAAAGAGAGAACAGAAAGCCAAATATAGTCACAGTTTTTTTTAAAAAGGAAAACAAACAAATAAACAAAGCAGGTCTTCTCTTGGTCTTATACCAAGAGATTTCACATCATTTCCCATGAAATTGGACATTTCAACTATTTCAACCAGGAGCAGCTTCCCTTCGTGGAGTGTGGCAAAGAGGAAGATCACAGCACAGGAAACAGATGAGCCAGATAAATGGGCGACCATCTCTTTGCTCCAAGACCTTCCCCAAAGTAAAGGTTAAATCAATCCCCGTGCTTTGAATCCCAAACTGGTCTGAGACAATGGCCAGACTGTCCCTGAGACAAAGGGCAGACTGACCCTGAGGAAGCGGTTTGCCCTGAAGACCATTTTCCCAGAGGGGCTGCCCCCTTCCTGCTTTGAAAAAACCCCACCTCATCTCATGTGGTCCCTCCTGTCCCCGGCAGCAACCCAGGGGTCTCCGACAGAACCTGCCTTATCTCAAAAAAAAAATGTTGCAGGGCTTCTCTGGGGGGTCCAGTGGTAAAGAATCCGCCTGCCAGTGCAGGGGACGTGGGTTCGATCCTTGGTCCCAGAAGATTTCACATGCCTCGGGGGCAACAAAGCCCGTGCGCCACAACTACTGAGCCTGTGCTCTAGAGCCCACAAGCCACAGCTGCTACCGCCGCTCACTCTAGAACCCCTGCTCTGCAACAAGAGAAGCCACCGTAGTGAGAAGCCCGTGCACTGCGACAAAGAATAGCCCCCTCTCCCTGCAACTAGAGAAAGCCTATGCAGCAATGAAGAACCAGCACAGCCAAAATAAATAAACAAAATTTGAAAAAAAATTATTATTATTATTTTCTTGCAGACTTTACTGATGCTGTGCCCTTTTGCTTGAGTCTTGCTTAGTTGACTGATTCCTCATTGTCAGTGGATAATCCTGGCTTCCCTTCTATGTATGGATAACCCCAAGTACAGGGTAGAAATCATAGCACAAGCAGAAGATTGACCGGGAGGCATTCAGTGTGTGTGTGTTGGGGGGTGCGGTGGAGGGTGTCTCCACTCATGCCCAACTCTACCAACTGTAGAACTAGGTGTGGCCAAAGCCCCACATGAAGAGCTACTTCTGATCACACATAGATGCAACATTCCCCCCAAATTCGTCTTTTCCTGGGAGCCCAACTCAGAAAGCAAAGGCTTTCACTCATGCCTGGCTAACTCCAAAGGGCAGTAAAAGCTCATACCCACCAAAGGCAATGTCTTTGGTTAGGAAGGTGACACCCCAGGAGTAAAATAAGCGTCATCAGCCACATGCCCTCGGCTCCCACTGGACCAGGGCACAAGCTTCCCATGAGGCTGAGGCCCCTCACCTCCATGGCAGGTTCCCTGGCAGGGCAGCCTGGCAGGATGGAATGAAAGGACTATGCTCACCCTTGGCTTTCTTCAGAAAATAGCATTTGGCTCCAAGTACCAAGGTGACAATGATCACTCCGATGACCACCACCGCAATGAGTCCTTTCTTCCAGGGGGCAAGATAGACTGGAAATGAAAAAAAAAGAAAAAAAAATTTAAAAATATATGTTTATCCCTCTGCCAGTAAGAAATAGCACAGCCTTATGCAACAAATGGGCTTCCCTGGTGGCTCAGATGGTAAAGAATCCACATGCAATGTAGTAGACCTGGGTTTGATCCCTGGGTCAGGAAGATCCCCTGGAGAAGGGAACGGCTAACCACTCCAGTACTCTGGCCAGAATTCTATGGACTATACAGTCCATAGGATTGGAAAGAGTAGGACACAACTAAGTGACTTTCACTTCACTTCACGTCACTTAAGCAACATATAAGACTGATTTTTATATCCTTGTCACTCGTGTCTTTCACTGAGCATCTACCTCTGAGGGACTCTGTAGTAGGTGCAGAAATGTTTGTTTCTGCTATAGAGTCAGTGGTGACCTGAGGGGAACGTAGGACTGAGGAAGATGCTTTTTAAGCTGTCTGTTCACCCCTCTTCCCTCTCTATACATCATCCTCTACCCACCCAGGTGGGCCCCTCTAACTGTGTCTGTTCTGCATGCCCCACTCCCCTCGACCATAGGCGGTCCATGGATGGACGCTTGATCCAAATTGGTGTCTCTGCACCAAGAAGTTTGTAATGAGGACTGTGTGAAATCCTTCTAGTTCCTTATAATAATCACTTCCTCTTTCATACTTAACTTAAGTGGAGGTTTGTTACCTGCCACCAAAGAGCCTAGTGGATGTTGGTCCCTTGGCCCATAGCAAGATGCACTAAGTTCCCAGCCATCTCCTCTCAGATGTGCTTTCTGGCCTTGAGCTTGCAGCTTGCACTGCATTCTGCCGTTGAGACCTCTTACCTCTGACGGTCAGTGTGTTGCTTTGGATCACGTGTTTGGAAAGGTTGGCTCTGTTGGAGGCCGTGCAGTAATACTGTCCCTCGTGCTCCTTGCTGGCCGTGGTCTCATGCCAAATGATCTCGGTGGCATTTATGGTGTCTTGGTAGAAGGGTTTGCTCTCCTTTTCTTTGTAAAACTTGTACGTGATAGGAATGGATCCTTCGTTCACGGAGCAGTAAAGCTCAATGGACTCCCCAGGCTCCACCTCCTTCTTCAAGATAATGAGCTGGGCTTCATCCACTGGGGCTGGAAGGCAGGAAAAGGATTAGTGCTGAGCAGAGAAGTGGGCAAGGGGAGGAGCATGACACGGCCGCTGGTCACGGCCAGCCTTCTGTAATCATGACTCGGACTTAGACTTTGCCCTGTACTCCCCCAATGAGCCCAGAAGGGCAGCAATGGACACCTGTCCTCACACGCTGATTAGACACAAGAGGCTAGGGACACCACCACCACCCCGCTTCATTTACCACCTCAAGTATTGGGTTGGACATAGATGTTATGGAAAAACTCCAACAAACCTTTTGGCCAATCCAGTATTACTGACCACTCAGCTTAACTATACAATTAGCTTATGTGTTCTGTTGGGGTCTATTCTGGGTGAGTTTGTATATGTGATTGTGAGTGTGTGTGTGTGTGTGTGTGTGTGAGTGATTTCTCTCCCTCTGCTTAACCCAGATGCAGGGCATTTCCAGATCTTATGAGCAAATAACCTTGACACACTGCCTTCTCTAGCGCTTGTCCTGTCTTTCTCCTCCTCTGAATGATCTAAACCAGTTGCTTTCATGTCCGTATTTCCCACTTCCTTGTGAGCTTGGGAACCTGAATTCTGTCCCTCTGCTTCTGAAACTGCACTGCATTTTTGGTTTTGAAGAAACTCCAAGGTCACCTGATTCCCAACTAACTCATCCCCGAGTTTCCTGCAGGTCAAATCCATGTTGGATGTTCTTCCTGTCTTTCAGTCCTTGGCCTTCCTACAGCTCTTACCTGTCACCCAGCCCTTCCTTTGGAATTCAGCTTCCCCTGGGCTCCCGTGAGGCCTCACTCTGATTCTCTTACCTCCTCGCCTGCCATTTCCTCTTTATTCATCAATTTTTGCTCCCTAAATTAGGACATTCTGCAAAATTCAGTCCTCAGTTTGCCATCTCCTTTCTCATCTTTGGTGATTTCACCTACATGATAGCTTCTATTTGCACATTTAATGCATAAACACACAGCATCTAAAGCTTAGATACATAGTTCTAGTCCAGGTTACTCTCCTGAATTCCATGTCTTGACTTTAACCTGTGCATTTCCACCAAGAAGCCCTGCCAGCCTCTCACTCCCAGCAGATCTGAGCAGAACTCACCTTCCTCCTAGAGCCCCTTTTATTCCATGTCTAGCCACCAAAATTCTGAGCCTAAACTGTCTTCCCAAGTACAGTACTATTAGTGGGAGAATGAACTGATCAGCAGACCAAGATCTGATTTATGAACCACCCTCTTGTGAGTGCAGGGGGTGGCCAGACCATGGAGCTGCTGATCCAACAAAAGAGAGCACCTGGCCTGGTGTGGGATGGCAGGAGTTGATCACAAGGAAGGCTCCTGAATGGTGCAGCCTGACCTGACAGCTTCTCTTCTTGTGAAACACAAGGAGGTGGTGACAAGCCAGGCTTAGGAGCCAGACTGCCTGGCCAAAATTCCCAGCATTACTGGCCACCAGCTGTTTATCTTAAGCCCTAGTTGCCTCATTGTAAAATAAGGATGATATGAATATGGTGCTTACATGGCTATTGTAAGTGTGAATGGGACTAATTTACTAACATAATTCACAGAGGGTTGGACATATGATCGGTGCTCATAAACATTAGCCACTAATATTGACCCACTTTATTTTTTTAATTCATTAATTTTTGGTAGCACTGGGTTTTTGTTGCTGCATGCAGACTTTCTCTAGTTGGGTGCAAGGGCTTCTCATTGAGGTGGCTTCTCTTGTTTTGGAGTGTGGACTCTAGAACATGTGGGCTTCAGTAGCTGTGACCCATGGCCTAAGTTGCTCCATGGCATGTGGAATCTTCCCAGACCAGGGATCCAACCTGATTGGCAGGTGGATTTTTAACCACTAGATCACAAGGGAAGTCCAATACTGACCTGCTAAAAACCAAGAGTTTCACATGGGCCTCTACATTAGCTTCTTAAAGCACTGTAAGGTTTGAAGTCCCCACCCCTTCTAACTGATGCGACCAGCAGGTGAATCTTCCAAAGACCCAGTTCTCAGCATGCCCTCCTTCCTTCTAGCTCTTCACTGCACACAGGGCAAAGCCCCAGCTCCTCTGACTGGCAACTGATGCCCTTCACGGTTAGGCTCAGTTACTCTACAAGTTTATATCCAATGACTCTCTATTCCCAACCTTACTTTCCAGTCATCCATCCCCAGCCTTTTGAGCTGCCCCACGGAGCCTTTTGATCACCTATTTGACTAGGCTAGAGAACATCTTGAGCCCTCTCCGCCTACCCATCATAGAGCCCTAGTTCCTGGCCCAGCTCTTCCCACTCAAGCCAGATGATATTTTCATGCCCTTAATTCCTATTATCATCACTGTAAGGAGAGTTTGCAGGAGAGTTAATAATGTGTTGCCTGGTAACATTTTTTAAATATTTATTTGCATTACTATTCAAATACGTTAAAATGTTTCTTCACTATTTAATCAGGAGATACAAAGAATATATCTTTTTTGTTGTTGTTGTTATGACCTATGGCATGAGGTGCTTATTAGCTACCAATGCTCATTTGAGAAGTATAGTTACTCAATGAAGTGAAGTGAAAGGCACTCAGTTGTGTCTGACTCTTGGTGACTCCATGGACCATACAGTCCATGGAATTCTCTAGGCCTGAATACTGGAGTGGGTAGCCTTTCCCTTCTCCAGGGGATCTTCCCAACCCAGGGATCAAACCTAGGCCTCCCACATTGTTACTCTTAGGCTATACATTAATAGTAGGAGGAATCAGGGAGTCCCCTGATGGCTTAGAGATTAGGATTCTGGGTTTTCACTGCAGGGAACATGGGCTAAATCCTTGGTCAGGGAACTGAGATCCTGCAAGCCGACTAGTATGGCCCCTCCCGAGAAAAAATTATAGGAGGTATCACTATCCAACTCAAGATGTCCACCTCATGGCACGTGCAGATAAGCAGTCCTTAAACAACAAGGAGAAGAGGAAGCCTTATTAAGCTTTTTACAATAAGATGCTGAACATCTCAGAGCTGCAAGTAATGGCACTCCTAAGGCCTTCTGAAAGGTACGAGACCAAGGCTCAAGGAAAACTATTCACCCCAGGACAATGGTATATTTCTCTGGAGTATGAGAGTCCCAGTGACTGTTGGCCTGCAGCTCTGACCGCTGAAATTTCCACACATGACAGAATTTGCCCTGCCAGGGGTCCAGCATCCATGGTAGAGAAGAGCTCTGGTCTACATTTCCCAGAGAGGACTGTCAGTTCATCTAAAAAGGGACAAACGGGGACTTCCCTGCTGGCTCAGTGGTAAAGAATCCACCTGCCAATGCAGGATACACAGGATCGATCCCTGGTCTGAGAAGATCTCACATGCCGCAGAGCAACTAAGCCCGTGTGCCTCAACAATTGAGCCTGTGCTCTAGAGCCCGGGAGCTGCAGCTAATGCAGCCCGAGTGCCTAGAGCCCCTGCTCTGAAACTAGAAGAGCCACCGCGATGAGAAGCCCACGCTCTGCCACAAAGGGGAGCTCCCACTCACAACTAGAGAAGAGACGTACGGCGATGAAGACCCAGCACAACCCAAAATAAATAAATCACACTATAAAAAGGAGCAAATGGAACTTCCCTGGTGATCCAGACTCTGCTCTCCCAATGCAGGCAGCCAGGGTGGGATCCCTGGTTGGGGAACTAGATCCCATATGCCACAACTAAAGATTCTACATGCTGCACATAAGACCCAGCGCAGCCTAATAAATAAATGAAAAGGAGCAAATGCTAAGGGAACCCCAAAGCACAACTTTTGTGCTTCCTCAAGTTGGGACACTTGACTTATATTTCAACAGTTCACTCGAAAGTTTCTGAAAATAGATGATGCCAGCCACACGGATAACCACCAGATATTTTCCAGCCCCAGTTACTTGGGCTTTGGTCCTGCTTTGGCACGTGTCATGTTTATGGACTTTGCACAAGTATCATCCACTTCTCTTGTCCACTCCCAAACCTTTGAAAATGTGAACTAAAACCGCAGTCCCCCATGGATTCTTCTCATAGCACAGAGACTTACCTATCACCTTGACTCGCAGAACTTCACTTAACATCTTGCTGTGGGAATGGCAATTGTCTGCACTGCACCAGTATTCTACATCTTTCATGGGTTTATCTCGGAATATTGCAGGCTCGTTTGAGCCCACACTCTGATTCGCCACGGGCTTACTTGTGTTTGAAAGCTGATAAAAAATAGGCGCCGTTCCGTTTACGGACTGACAACTGACTTCAATGGTCTGTCCTTTAATCACCTCGGACCTGGAGTCATGAAAAATACTGGGCTTGGAGAGCATTTCTAGAATGACAGAGAGAGAGAAAGAAACAATCTGAGACAAGACATCCAGCCCAAGGTGTTCCTTCTGCAAACTCTGGGCTTGGCTTTCTCTATCATTGCTCTAATTTAAAATGCCTGCCTGGACCCAGAGATCGCCACACTTAGTGAAGGACGTCAGGTAGAGAAAGCCACATATCATATAATATTGCTTATATGTGGGATCTTAAAAAATGGTACCAGTGAACTTATTTATAAAACAGAAAAAGATTCACAGATGTAGAAAGCAAACCTATGGTTACCACAGGGGGAAGTGGGTGGGGAGTTGGGAGGGATAAATTGGGAGACTTGGACTGACATATACACACTACCATATATAAAAGAGGTAACTAACAAGGACCTATGGTATAGTACAAGGAACTCTATTCAATACTCTGTAATGGCCTATATGGGAATAGAATATAAAAAAGAGTGGATATCTATTATGTATTATTGATTCACTTTACTATACAGCTGAAACTAATGCAACGTGGCAAATCAACTATATTCCGATAAAAATTAATTAAAAAAAAATAATAAAATAAAATGCCTGCGGCCATATCCACCTTTAGGGGACTCCTTTAAGATTCTTGAGGAGGGAGAGGGAAAGAATAATATAAACAAAAAGGGATGACACAAATTCAGGAAAAACATTATAACCCCCTAAATATATGCTTCTATTTTCACATATCTGATGCACACATACACACACATTCATATCTCTTTCTTTGTATTGAGAAAGATAGAAGGAAATGTTAAAAAAAAATGTAACAAGTATCCAACAATATATTTTAAAACAAATTCTCAGTGCCTCAGCCTCTCCTGATTGTAAGTTTCATGCCTCAGAAACAAGAATTATACTAGGCCATTATTTAGAAATTAGCTTATTTATAAAGCTAATAGGATGAAATGACCTCCTCACAAGAACTACAACAACACAAAGAATTACAATGGAATGACTCACATTTGTCTTGTATATTATTTCCTTATCCGGTAGATGACCGCTAAAATCCTGCTTCGGTTGAGACTAAAACCTTGGCTGGATTTACACTGAAGGCTCAACTGAAGGACCATGACTACTGAAGAAGCACAGTGACAGCAACAGCTTGACTGGCGTTTCACATCCCGCTCCTCAAAGTGTGGTCCGGGGCCCAGCAGCACCAGCATCTCCAAGACGCTGGTGAAAGACACAAAGCCTGACCCCAATCTAACTGCGCTGTAGCCAGGTGTTTTGTGCACATTCAAGTCTGAGAAGCCCGGCTCTAAGTGCTCCAGGTATCTACTTCTACCCAGTAGGGGTCCCAGCCCTTTGGGTAAGCCAGGAGAGGCATCAAAAACTGGAACTTAGGGACTTCCCTGGCAGTCCAGTGGTTAAGACTCCAAGCTTCCACTGCAGAGGGCAAAAGTTCGATCCCTGGTTAGGGAACTAAGATCCCATTTACCAGAAAAACATCTATTTCTGCTTTATTGACTATGCCAAAGCCTTTGACTGTGTGGATCACAATGAACTGTGGGAAATTCTTCAAGAGATGGGAATACAAGACCACCTGACCTGCCTCTTGAGAAATCTGTATGCAGGTCAGGAAGCAGCAGTTAGAACTGGACATGGAACAACAGACTGGTTCCAAATAGGAAAAGGAGTACATCAAGGCTGTATACTGTCACCCTGCTTATTTAACTTCTATGCAGAGTACATCATGAGAAACACTGGGCTGGAAGAAGCACAAGCTGGAATCAAGATTCCCATGAGAAATATCAATAACCTCAGATATGCAGATGACACCACCCTTATGGCAGAAAGTGAAGAGGAACTAAAAAGCCTCTTGATGAAAGTGAAAGTGGAGAGTGAAAAAGTTGGCTTAAAGCTCAACATTCAGAAAACGAAGATCATGGGCATCTGGTCCCATCACTTCATGGCAAATAGATGGGGAAACAGTGGAAACAGTGTCAGACTTTATTTTTCTGGGCTCCAAAATCACTGCAGATGGTGACTGCAGCCATGAAATTAAAAGACGCTTACTCCTTGGAAGGAAAGTTATGTCCAACCTAGATAGCATATTCAAAAGCAGAGACATTACTTTGCCAACAAAGGTCCGTCTAGTCAAGGCTATGGTTTTTCCTGTGGTCATGTATGGATGTGAGAGTTGGACTGTGAAGAAGGCTGAGCACCAAAGAATTGATGCTTTTGAACTGTGGTATTGGAGAAGACTCTTGAGAGTCCCTTGGACTTCAAGGAGATCCAACCAGTCCATTCTGAAGGAGATCAGCCCTGGGATTTCTTTGGAAGGAATGAGGCTAAAGCTGAAACTCCAGTACTTTGGCCACCTCATGCAAAGAGCTGACTCATTGGAAAAGACTCTGATGCTGGGAGGGATTGGGGGCAGGAGGAGAAGGGGACGCCAGAGGATGAGATGGCTGGATGGCATCACTGACTCGAGGGACGTGAGTCTGAGTGAACTCCGGGAGTTGGTGATGGACAGGGAGGCCTGGCGTGCTGCGATTCATGGGGTCGCAAAGAGTCGGACACTACCTAGCGATTGAACTGAACTGAACTGATGGCAAAAAAAAAAAGTAAAATCTTAAAGCTTAGCGTTGACTAAGCAGTGTTTCCTCCCTGACCTTTCGGGTGAGTGCCTGTTCAAGCAGCAGAATCCTGTGGATTCGGAGGCCACTTAATCAGCATACAGCCACAACAAAGCCACAAATGTGACTTTTGCCAACAACATTGATCTTGATGCATCTGACCTGTACCCTGAGAAGAAGTACCCACTTGCTGCCATTCAGCCTCTTGTTTTTACTCCTCTCTCCCCAAATCCCCCTCCCCCATCCCCTGGGTTTTTATCCTGCCTCAGTCTGAATCATCTTCAGACTAGAGAAGGTGGTGGCTGGAGATAAATTCCCTTTCTCCCATTCAGTCCAGAGGCTCTCAGGGCCAGCGAGGATGTACTCACCACACACTGTTATCTGGACTGTGTTGCTTCTCTTAAACACCCTGCCAACACCCGCGACACAGGTGTATAACCCGCTGTCCCACCCTGACACTCTCTTGGTGAAATTTTGAGTCTGCGACACAGTCATGCTTCCCTTCTGGATGGTGAAGTTGGCCGGAGGTGCTCCTGGGATGGAGCACCACAGGTTCAGATCTTCGCCCTGGTCCAGATGTGTGGCTGAAGACTTCAGCTTAGGCTTGGAAAACAGCTCTGAAAAGAACAGTGAATGGGAATGGGGTGAGATGTTTGTGGGTACCTGCTCCCCAGTCCCCTGTATGGAGAGGACTGTGGCCCAGGTGCTTCTGGGAGAACCAGTTCCCCACTTCCTGCACAAAGTTTCCCTTTGCGTCTCATGAACCTGATGATCACACAATTCACGAGCCGGGGTTCATTCTTCTCCTGGGATTCCAATGGCAGTTTTCCCTCCCTCATTAATCCAATTTATCTTACAGACATGGATTAGAAAACTTTGACAATTTGTAATGTGGCAAGTAATGACTCAGGCATTCACTCATTTATTCATCCACTCATTCATTTCATCCCACAAGTATTTATCTCAGGCCATCTCTGTGCTTGGCAGAGGAGAGGCAGCAGTAAAAAAGAAACAGTCCTTGACTCTATAAAGTGCTTAAGTCTCATGGGCGATTCTTCAGATAGTGTCTGTGGTAGAGCCTATAGAGGGGACATGGAAGCTAGGCTTGAAGAATCAGGAGAAAACTCCTGGGATAAGTTATCCAGGCAAAGATGGAAAGTATCACAGGAAGAGAGAATAACATATGGAAGGTCTGGCAAAAGGTTCAAGCACCTGAAAGTTCAGACAGCCTGGTACGCTGTGGGAGAAGAAAAAGAAGGCTTGCAGATCTTCAAGGAACTTGAGAATCACATTTTAAAAAGTGTGGAATATACCCTCGGGACAACGGGAACCATGGACGGTCTGGGTCACGGGGATAGCTTCAGATGTGTTCTGTAAGGAGATCTCTGGAAGGAGAATGGATGGAGTTGGAGGGGCCCAGACTGGAAGCAGGAGGGAATGTAGTCTAGGCTTGAAGCAGAGTGATGCTGTAGAGTTGAGGAGAAGCGGCAGCTTGGCCACCATTCCTCCAGCACTTCCCATGGAGGAGCAGGAAGATGGCGCCTGAAGCCTCCCAAGCCCAAGTACTTGGTAAGCTCCAACATTCTATGCTACTGGAAGGAGTCATCAGCATCAGAATGTAGGTTGGATGTCGAGAGTACTAAAGACTGTGGTTGACTTTCAAGAAGTTTCATCATCTCCTAATACAAATATTCCCTGAAGAACACCAGTATTTTATAATAATGGTAAATGTTTGTTTTCAGCCACAGAGGAATTACTAATTAGCTACTTAACCTTTGTGGAGACTTGGCTCCTTCATGTAAGCAAATGCACACAGACTCCATGGTTATTTATGACCCTTGAAGCAGAAGGAAGAAGGAGCCGGTGGCACGTGAGACTATCTTCATATTGAGAAAGAGACTGAGACTTGAAATTTCTCTTAGAAAACCTCCTTAGGGGTTTGAGAATGCAATCAGGACTCAGGGGTCAAATTCTACCTTTGGCTCTAAATTTAGGATTTAATCTGCCATACAGGTTTGGAAGTAAAAACCAACGCTGTGGTGGTCATCACTGATATTCCATGGATGGAAATGGAAGTCATTTCCATCATAATTATAATCAGTATGCGGTGTTTTCTTAGTTTCCTTGATAGGGAATAAAATAACACTGTAAGTCAGGTGATTGCCTAATAATTAATTCATTGAGGCACATTCCACCCCTCCTTCCTTCCATATAATGAACATCGACTTACCTCTTTTCAGATCACCATCAAAAGCTCGAGGTTAGGGGACTTCTCTGGTGATCCAGTGGCTAAGACTCTATGCTCCCAATACATGGGGCCTGGGTTCGATTCCTGGTCAAGGAACTAGATCCCACATGCCACAACGAAGAGGGGCAACTAAAATCCAGCGTGCCACAACTAAGACCAGGCACAGCCAAAGGAAATAAAACAAAGCTCCAGGTTAGGAGTAGGAAAAAAAAAAAAAGAAATTTACCTCCTTAAGGGCCTTACAATTTCATTGGACAAATACCAAAAAAGTAAAAAACAAAACAAAACAAAACAAAACAAAAAACCCAAAAAACCTCAGGAAGAATCCTACAGAAATGATTCCACATTAAAAAAATAAACAAAAATGCAAAAAATACAAAACATCTTGCTGGGGTAGGTGGACAATGGTTTAGAATTAAGAATGAGATGTTAGGGAATAAGGTGATGTAAACAGAACTGCGGGACCATCACTAGGGTTAATAAGGATAAGTCTTTTGTTCACTCACTGAGCAAATATTTACTGAGTTCCTATAACGTGCCAGGCTGTGTGCTAAGTATCAGTGTTGTCAGATGAATTGAGCCACAGACCTTCCAGAGCTCACCCAGGATGATGCAGACAGATGCTAAATCTTTTCAGTGACTGTTGACCTGTAGACAGAAGAGTGTGATGGGAACTGAAGTGTGGCCATGGGACTCTTCCTGGGAGGCTCCTAGAGGGAGATCTGGGGCTTGGTCTTTAAGGACAATAGAGGTCTTCCAGTGACCAAGCAGAAAGAATATTCCAGGCAGAGTCGGGTGAGATGTTTGGAAGGGGCTGGAGTCAAGGTGAAGGTGTGTATGTGTGTGTGTGTGTGTGTGTGTGCATGTATGTGTGCTCAGTCGTGTCCAACTCTTTGTGAGCCCATGGACTGTAGCCTGCCAGGCTCCTCTGTCCATGGAGTTTTCTAGGCAAGAATACTGGAGTGGGTTGCCATGCCCTTCTCCGGGGGTTCTTCCTGACCCAGGGATCAAACCCAGGTCTCTTTCATCTCCTGCATTGGCAGGCAGGGTTTTTTTTGTTGTTGTTTTTGACCAACTGAGCCACCAAGGAATAATGAAGCCCAGGAATAATGAAGTCAAATAGGTGCTTGTCCTACAGGTTAGTTGAAGGATGAATTGGAGCAGAGATGCTTGGGGAAGCCCTATGACATCCTGCTGTGAGGGCCAGCGTGAGGGTGTGATTGTAGAGATGAGATGACAGGACAGGGAGTCCTGGCAGCACCTGGGCCTGAAAATGTGAACAGTGAGAGGTGATGGAAACCCACCTTCAAGCCAAAGACAAATTACTAATTCAATGATCTCGATGTCCACAAAATTATTGTGAGCCTCCAACATCACTCTATAGAACCACTCATAGTGAGGCTTGATAGCAACAGGGGAGTGGAGAATAGGCTGCAGAAGTGGGAAGGCTTGCAGCACTTGAAGGTGGGGGAGTTGCCTGCCAGCCCTGGCACAGCTCCGGCAGCTCTACACGGAACAGGAGCACAGAGCATCAGACTAAGGGAATGGGAAGGGCCGGCCGAGCCTGACACTGTGTTTTCTTGGGCCAGGGAGCCTCACCTTCTGATTGACTCGCATACTCAGCGTGACTCAAACTTCTGATGTGGGATCAGCTACAACAATAGTATCCTGTGGTCCAAAGATGCCTCATGCTTCCCTAAAGTAGCCTGGTCCGAGGGGTTGGAGTGCTGCTCTAAGCCCTGAAATTGCCCTTGTGTTTGCCACGTGGTCCCTGCTGCTCCCATGACCATACAACCATCTCTTTAACAGAGTTGATCATTGCATCATATTCTCATCGTCTATTTATGTCTGTGAATTTCTTCAAAGCTGCATAGGGCAGCTTCCTAGGTCCCCAAAGTTGCCCAGCACACAGAAGGTGCTCAATATATGTTGAACTGAGTACTGTTCTCTAATAAGATAATTATATTTTATCTAAAAAATATGTGCCATCAAAATATTTGCCATTATCAATAATAAACTAAATCGCTAGCAGGAGTCAACCTGGTATAGACCAGCAGAATCCAACACCTGCCAGTCACCTAGCTGGGTAGTTGGCAGCCTACCTATGATGCTGGGGACTGTCGCTGTGACTGTACAGTCTCTATTGACACAGAGGAGGCTTTCAGTAAATGAGCAAATGAATGATGAATGAATGAACACTTTGACTTGGGAACCAAAAAGTGCTGACTCTCTCTGCCTCTGGAACACTGTCACCCGATGCTCATCTGTTTATCCAACAAATATGTATTGAAAGCCTACTGTGTGCCAGGTACTGTTCAGCTGTTAGCAATATAGCACCGGATAAAATACATAGTACCCTCACCACCTTAACATTCTACTGCCTAAAGATACACAATACACAGGGAGAGGTAGAGTACATTTCTTTTTCCTGGTAAAAGCTGTTTTGAAAAGTAAAGTCAGGTAGGGACTTCCCTGGCCGTCCAGCAGTTAAGACCCTGTGCTTCTCGCAGCACTGTTTATGATAGCCAGGACGTGGAAGCAACCTAGATGTCCATCAGCAGATGAGTGGATAATAGCCAGGACGTGGAAGCAACCTAGATGCCCATCAGCAGATGAGTGGATAATAGCCAGGACATGGAAGCAACCTAGATGTCCATCAGCAGATGAGTGGATAATAGCCAGGACATGGAAGCAACCTAGATGCCCATCAGCAGATGAGTGGATAATAGCCAGGACATGGAAGCAACCTAGATGTCCATCAGCAGATGAGTGGATAATAGCCAGGACATGGAAGCAACCTAGATGCCCATCAGCAGATGAGTGGATAATAGCCAGGACATGGAAGCAACCTAGATGTCCATCAGCAGATGAGTGGATAATAGCCAGGACATGGAAGCAACCTAGATGTCCATCAGCAGATGAGTGGATAATAGCCAGGACATGGAAGCAACCTAGATGTCCATCAGCAGATGAGTGGATAATAGCCAGGACATGGAAGCAACCTAGATGTCCATCAGCAGATGAGTGGATAATAGCCAGGACATGGAAGCAACCTAGATGTCCATCAGCAGATGAGTGGATAATAGCCAGGACATGGAAGCAACCTAGATGTCCATCAGCAGATGAGTGGATAATAGCCAGGACATGGAAGCAACCTAGATGTCCATCAGCAGATGAGTGGATAAGAAAACTGTAGTACATTTACATAATGGGGTATCACTCAGCCATTAAAAAGAATACATTTGAATCAGTTCTAATGAGGTAGATGAAACTGGAGCCTATTATACAGAGTGAAGTAAGTCAGAAAGAAAAACACCAATACAGTATACTAACGCATATATGTGGAATTTAGAAAGATGGTAACAATGACCCTATATGCGAGACAGCAAAAGAGACACAGATGTATAGAACAGTCTTATGGACTCTGTGGCAGAAGGCAAGGGTGGGATGATCTGAGAGAATAGCGTTGAAACATGTATATTATCATATGTGAAACAGATCGCCAGCCCAGGTTTGACGCACGAGACAGGGTGCTCAGGGCTGGTACTGGGATGATCCTGAGGGATGGGGACGGAGGTGGGAGGGAGGTTCAGGATGGGAAACACATGTACACCCATGGCTGATTCATGTCAATGTATGGCAAAAACCACTACAATATTGTAAAGAAATTAGCCTCCAATTAAACTAAAAAAAAAAAAAAAGACCTCGCGCTTCCGCTGCAGGGGGCATGGATTTGATCCTTGGTCAGGGATCTCACCCGCAGCAGGGCAACTAAGCCCATGCACTGCAACTAGAGAAGCCAGAGCGCAGCAGTGAAGACTTGTGTGTTTGTTCGTGCTCTGTTGTGTCCAACTCCTTGTGACCCCATGGACTATAGCCCTCCAGGCTCCTCTGTCCATGAGATTCTCCAGGCCAGAATACCGGAGTGGGTTGCCATTTTCTTCTCTGAGGAAGACTTAGTACAGCCCCCAAATTAAACTAAATAAGTAAATGAAAAGTAAAGCCAGGTAAAGAAGGAAGGCATCCAGGGAACTTTCTAAGTACGTGGATTTGGAAATCTAACAGACTGGGGGGTAACTCTTGCTCTGCCACTCAGCAATCCTGTAATCATTAGGTGACCTGACTTCTCAGCTCCAGTTTCTACATCCATAAAGCCAGCATCATAATACCTACCTTATGGCATAATTATGAGCTTGAAATGAAAATGTATGTAAACCAGGCAAAGAGTATTCAACAAAGAGGAACTTTGACTATTATTTTTGAGTCTAGTCTAGTCAAGACTATGGTTTTTCCTGTGGTCATGTATGGATGTGAGAGTTGGACTGTGAAGAAGGCTGAACGCTGAAGCATGGATGCTTTTGAACTGTGATGTTGGAGAAGACTCTTGAGAGTCCCTTGGACTGCAAGGAGATCCAACCAGTCCATTCTGAAGGAGATCAGCCCTGAGATTTCTTTGGAAAGAATGAGGCTAACGCTGAAACTCCAGTACTTTGGCCACCTCATGCGAAGAGTTGACTCATTGGAAAAGACTCTGATGCTGGGAGGGATTGGGGACAGGAGGAGAAGGGGACGACAGAGGATGAGATGGCTGGGTGGCATCACTGACTCGATGGACGTGAGTCTGAGTGAACTCCGGGAGTTGGTGATGGACAGGGAGGCCTGGCGTGCTGCGATTCATGGGGTCGCAAAGAGTCGGACATGACTGAGCGACTGAACTGAACTGAACTGAATGCTTTCTTGCTCCTGACCCTGTCTTAGGACCTCCACAGGGATAAAGAGACCTAGCACAGTACTTGGCACAAAGGGAAGAAAAATGTGACATAATAATAGAAACACCAGCTAACATTTGCCGAGTGCTTGCTCGGTATGCGGCTCTGTAGGAACAGCGATGGATGGCATTTAGTCCTTATTACAGTCCTGCATTGCTATCATCGCTACAATGTTAGAATTGTGGTAAGGAGACGGTCAGTCACTCACTCAAGGTCACAGATGTACTGAATGGCCCGGCTGGGACTGACGGCCCAGCCTGCAGCCTCAAGCAACCACAGCGGACCGCTGACTCGCTCTGCACTGAATTTCTCCCCATGAGCACCACGGCCCTGCCTGAGCACATCCATTCAGACCAGCGGGAGCAGAAGAACCAGCTCTCACTGCCCAGCCCAGATTCCAGCACTGAAACCTCGTGAGCCCGCCACATGCCGACGCCCTCCAGCAACCCTACCTGTGATGTTGACCACAATGCTGCTGACTTTGGATATGCGACTGGCTTCCACTTTGCACGTGTAGTTGCCGTTGTGCTCTGTCGTGGCCATCACGGAGTACACGGCCTCACTGCTGAGGCTGTTGTGTGCGACAATCTCCCTGTCCTTCTGGATGATGATTTCCGGGAATGACTGGGCCTTGTGCGTCACCTGAACGGTGCACTTGACCTGAAGGTCGTCTCCTTCCGTGATCTTTCCCTCGGGGATGATGTGGAACTTGGGATTAGAGAAGGATTCTAGGAGAAGAGGACAGGCTGCTTGGACTTAGGTTCAAATCTGGGTGAGGAGAAAAGGCACTTCCCTCCCCTTTTCTGTGCTTCTGGATGCCAACCAGTTTTCCTTATTAATTAAAAAAAATTCAACCTTTCCTCTCAAAAACCTTCACCTAGGCTGCTCTGCTGCTCCCTCCCTCTTGCTCACTCTTACATCTTCAGCCTTCTTCTTCATTTTATTTCTCAAACTTTGAGCTTCCCAAAGGTCAAACCTACATCTCATCTGAAGAACATTTTTCAGATGACTTCAGAAATAATCACAGCAGTGAGAATTAGACCTTTCTCCTGCCCACCAAGGATTTTCTAGGTAACTCTCATACCACTTCATGGACCTCTGGCATTTCAGCCTAGATAGTCCCTTGCTTCCTAAAGTTCAGCTTCATGGAAATAAATTTTTAAATAATGCCATATGCCCCTGCAAAGTGTTTTTGAGTATTCTATTTCTTTTTTAAAAATGCTGGTTGTGACTAACTAAATTGATTTCATGACTCATGCAGTTTGAAAAACACTGTTTTAATAAAATATGGGTCAGACATTAGGGATCGGACACGGTGAGAGAAGTAGAGTCAGGCCTTTGCTTCCACCAAAACACCCAGCAGAGCGTAAGGGAGTATATACACCAATTACAGCCATGTAAAATACAGATAAGAACATTAAAAGAATGCAAACAGTAAATTTAAAGTGACCTACTACTTTAATATTTGTTAGTTTTTTTTTTGTTTTTTTTTTTTTTTTTTTTTACTGTAAAGTCATATAAATTCACAATAAAAAGCTATCATTAAAAAAAAAGGAGTTTGTTTTCCTGAGTAAGAGTCAAAAAAAGAGACCGCATCTTTTAGCACATTCAACAATATCCTCTGGGGTAGCTTGATAATAACTAAAGATTTTTTCCTGACACCCAAACTCAATGTATCAGAGATCTAAATGCACGAGAGGAAAAAAAAAAAAAAAAAATTAAACCACAGAAACAGTAAAAGAAAACAGAGGTGCATTTTTTGCTTTAGTAATCTTGGAGCGTGGGGGAACTTTAGGTATGAATCACAAAACTGGATACCGTAAAAAAAAAAAAAGATGCATAAACTGATATCATAAGGAAAAAAGATGCATAACTTTGATTTCAACTAAAGATTGAAAGCTTTTTCATGGAAGTAAAAAATAAAGACAAGTGACGAACTGGGTAAATTTTTGCATAGCACCTGACAAAGAGCTCATTCCTTTAATTTATAAAGGGCTCAAACAAATCAGTCAGGAGCAGTAGGCAAATATGGGCAAGTGTATGTGAATAGGGAGGCATGAAGGGATGTAAAAGCATACATTTACAAATGTAAAAAGCATACTCAACCTCACTAAAGACCAAAAAATACAAATCACAGTAGTGATATGCCACTGTGCCTCAATTATAATAGACTGTCAAAAATAACAAAAATATTGGGAGCTCCCTTGCAGTCTAGTGGTTAACATTCTGTGCTTTCACTACTGTGGCCCAGGTTCAATCCCTGACTGAGGACTGAGATCCTGCAAGCTGCTCACAAGGTAGTCAATAAAAGAGAAAACATCAATAGAGAAAACATCAATAATGTACTGTGTTGATGAGGATGTGGGAAAATGAACACTTCTGATGGAAATGTTTTTCCTTTTGGAGGAGCGCATTGGTGATATTTTTCAATACCAAAAATGCACAAAACATTTGAATCAAGAATTTGACACAGGGACCTCCCTGGTGGTCCAGTGGTTAAGAATCTGCCTGCCAAAGCAGGGGACATAGGTTCGATCCTTGGTCCAGGAAGATTCCACATGCCACAGGGCAACTAAGCCCTCGTACCACAATTACCGAAGACTGTGTGCCCTAGCGCTCACGCTCTTCACCACGAGAAGCCACCACGAGAAGCCACCACGAGAAGCCTGCCCATCAGAACTAGAGTAGTCCCTACACCCTGAAACTAGAGAAACAAAGACCCAGCACAGCCAAAAATAAAGAAATAAATAATTCAATAAAAAAGAATTTGACACATAAAAAATAATAAAATACTCATGAAACTACAGAAGTTACAAGAATGTTTGCTGCAAGATTGTCTTAAGAGCAAACAAGTGGGGAAAAAATGCCTAAATGTCCATCAACATAAAATGAGGCAGGTGACTGTCACTTTCTGAGATGGCCCACACTCTTATCTATGGAGTGTATTCCCTCCCTGAATAAAACTTCCGTTCACTTGTAAAAAATAAATTAATTTTAAAAACTAAAATGAAATGAGCATATCCTTACAACAGGATTCTGAGTCGTCACTAAAATGATAAAGATCTGTATTTCTTGATATGGACAAAAGTACATCTATACTGTATTTGTTAAGAAAAATTATAAGAGAATGTTTGACAGGTCTCTCTCTCTCTCTTTTTTTTTTTTTGGTAAAAACAAAGATAAACAAGTCAAAAATGCGTGTGCACATGATGAATGAGTAAAATAAGTCTAGAAGAACATACAAGGGACTTTCTCTAAGTGTTGGTACTTGCTGTGAAGAATTGTCACTTTATATAGTACCTCATTTTCTTAAAATTTAACCCACACCATGAACTACAATAAAAAAATGTTTGTATATACATAATACTATATATATACATATACACACATAATACTATACAGGAAATATTTACACATACAATATAGCATTATGTACACACAATGGGTAAAAGTGAGGGTTCCAAAAGCAGAAGTTCCTTTTTTTTCTTAATTGTTGTTCTATTATTTTTTTGGCCACACCACACGGCTTGCAGGATCTTAGCTCCCTGACCAGGGATTGAACCCGAGTCCCCTGCATTGGACGAGCAGATTCCCAAAATTGGACCACCAGGGAAGTCCCCTGATGGTCACTTAACAAGCTGTAGGGCTCCAATCCTGAATACACTTGAGGCTTTCTGCGGTAAACTGTTCCTTCCCCTGCCTTCTTCCTGCTTCACCCGTGCTCCCCTCTCAGGCCACTGGGAGCTGCTGGGTGCCTGACCTGGAGCTCTGAGCTCTCTGTCCCGGACACTCAGACCCTGGCTCCCCTCTGCTGTAGCCTTTCTCTCCTGAGAGCACTTCTCAGGCCACCTCATCTGTTTCCTATTTGCTATTTCCAACCTCTCAGTGATGGAAGGAGGGGTAGAAGGGGGAAATCCCTTGTCAAATGCAGGAGGCAAAAGCTGAGGACCTGCCCCTCCTTTCCTCTGGATCCCCTCCAGACCCCACTTCCTGACGTCTGATCCTCATGGTTTAAAGTCACGGTTCCCAAGCTGCAGGTCACACAAGATAGCGTTTCAGTGAGTTTCAGCCAGTGCTTTAAGAAATGGAAATAGAATAGAAAGACAAATAGCAAAATGCATCATGTATGAAGGTTAAGAATTCTTTGGAAATACATATGCGTATATAGTTAAATTGTGTCACAGTCAAAAAGTTTGAAAGATATCAAGTGATTAAGAACAGCCTTGACAGAGAAGGAGAAATATGGTATGATGTCTCCTGTATGTGGGTTCTAAAAAGAAACACAAATGAACTTACTTACAAAACAGGAACAGACTCACAGACTTAGAAAATGTTGCAGAAGGGTGGGGAAGGATGAGGGGAAGGGATCGTTAGTGAGTTTGGGATGGACATGTACACACTGCTATATTTAAAATGGATAACCAACAAGGACCTACCATACCGTACACTCTGCTCAGTGTTTTGTGGACCAGAGGGGAGTTTGGGGGAGAATGGATACATGTATACACATGGCTGAGTCCCTTCGCTGTTCCCCTGAAACTATGACAACACTGTGAATCAGCTATGCTCCAATAGAAAATAATAATAATAAACCAAGAACAGTCTTGAGCAGCAAAGGCCTGAGCCCCTTTCCAATTCTGGGCTCTTTCTCCCCAGACCAAATCAGCAAACCAGGAAGAATGATAGAAAGGAAGTAGGACTCTAACCCCGCACAGTGACCAGGTCACTCTTGATGGGTCTGGAGGACTCCACGTTGGACCCGGAAAAGATCTTCGCTTGACATTGGAAAAGTATGGCACGGTCTTGCTCCTCAACTGTGAATTCCAGCGTCACAAAATTCTGGTTCTGAGAGGTTTTTTCTCTTTTTTTCTTGGCGCCCCTTACATTTAGTTCGAATTTTTCAATTGTGAAATGTACAGGAGCCTTTTCCTCTGGGACAGAACAGTTGACCACCACGACTCCACCTTCTATCACCTCCCTCTTGTCCAGCGTCACCCTGGGATCAGACACTCCTTCGGGGGAAGAGAAAGGTCATTAGTGTGTTTGCTCCAGCGGCCAAGCCACCCGTCAGCCTAGTCACTGGGATTGACCCATCTGATGGTCCTTTTGCTCCCAGAACCTCGGTGCTACCCACCAGGTAAGTATTGAGTATGTATGTGCTGAGCACCACACGAGGTACTTTGGAAAAATATATAGACTATGTCTAAGATGTGGTTGATGCTTTCAAAGTTTATAATTCCACTGGGAAGTCAAGTCATCTCAACCAACATAGTTAAGAACAAAACAAAGGCTGCCAGTATTCATCAGTCTTACTGTGGTGGTTGTTGCAATATATTGAACGCCAACGACAAGCTAGGATTAACTTTCTACCCATGACTCCATTTTGTAATTCTCATAGTAAATCTCTGGGGAGGGCAGGAAAGAGAAAATTATGTCCGAGAGGTTCAAGGCTCACCCAGAAGCTTACAGCCTTCAAGCCCCAGAGCAACTGAGACTCACCCCCAGGTCTGTGTGACTTTACAGCCAGAGACGGGGGGTGGTGCAGGGAGAGGAGGCAGGTATGGCCTCAGTTTAAAAAGCAAAGCTGAAAATAATTAGGAATTAGAGTGCCTCACAGAGACAGTGACCGAGGGAGCAGTTGGGAAAGGAGGAGTCCCTCTTTGCCTGAGGAGTCAGAGAAGATCCTAGAAAGGAATAGGACCTGAGAGGATTCTTGGAGGAAGGAGGTTACTTGGACAGATGAAGTGAGATGGGGGCCAAGGACAGGCATTTCAGGGCCTCGGGATCTGCTTGTGCCAAGGGATATGAGTGGCTTTTCAGGAGGGCCGTCTAGAGCAGAGGAAGGGCTGGAGGGGAAAATACAGCAGGTGGTGAGCCAGGGTCAGATTAGAGGGAGCTGGGAGAGTCTGGCTGAGATGAGCTGTCCTGTCCAGGCCCCGGGGTCCAAGGGCCATGAATTCCATCTTGGAGTCAGACAGACTTGCTCGTATCCTAAACCTGCCTCTTCCTGAATGTGCCACCTGCCCCCATCACCCATGAATCTTTTTCCTTGACCCGCCCAGGTCAGAGATAGACAATGGATACATGTATATCTATGTCTGAATCCCTTCACTGTTCACCTAAAATTATAACGACTTTGTTAATCGGCTATATGCCAGATACAAAATGCTTTTGGTGTTTAAAAAAAAATTAATAAAAATAAATTTTTTTTTTAAGAAAAGGGAGAGACGGAGAGCTGTCCTCTTGGGGAGGAGATCTGCATGTGCTCCACCTCTGCTGTCACTTCTGGTGAAGGTGCTCCCCTGCCTGCCCCCCCACAAGATCCCCAGGAGAAGGGATCAAGGGATGGGATCATGTTGTACTCATTGTTGGGTCTTCATCAGAATGGACACTTGATAAATGGTTAATGAATGAATGGATTGTCTTTGGTCTGCCTCAAAGACCTCCTATCATAAAAAAAAGAGTTAGAGAGGCCAACTGTGGAGTCAGATAGATCTAAGTTCTGATTCTGGCTCTGTGTTTAATGTCACCGGACCACCCAACCTCTCTGAGCTCCAACATCAACACTTGTACATGGGAGGAACCAGGCTGATCTCTCTCTCAGTGCCCTTGCAGGAGTAAAATGAAATGCATGTGACGTGCTCAGAACCGTTTATCTTGTCTTGTGAGGGCCTGAATAAGTGGTAGTTGTTATTACTGGAAGTAACAATGGTATGAATGACTGTTCTGATGACAGGAGTGAGCTCAAAGATGCCGAAATGACAGTTACGGCAGCCGCTGTCCAGGAAGAACGGGGCTGAATTCACAAACTGTGTCCATTAAATCATCCCAAGTTTCTGGCACATTTCTTTTCAACATCTATTTCCCAAAGTCTTGGCCTGCCACTCTTTCCTCATCACTCCTGTGAACACAGGGACCTGTTGGCTCCTCCCCTGTCCCCAGTGGAGACGCTGAAGTGCTGCTCTGCTTCCCTGTGGCCCCTGGTGATACAGAGGGATGTCTGGCCAGCCATGCCGCAATGGTCCACGGGAAGCCCGAGATGTCCAGAGGACGAACCGGCCTGGAGGGTGACACAGTCATGTCCTCCCGTGTGAGCCTCAAAGCCTGACGGGAAGGTGGTCAGAGGTCATATACTTCTGAGAGGAAAATGCCCCCAAACACTTGCCCACTGGTTCTTCCTGTTTCCTGTTTGCTGAAAGGATTATTTCTTTCTAAGGATGGTCTGGCCAAGCACCTAGTACATGGTGGGCCATTCATTCATCCAACACTGGGTCACTTCCTCTGCTCCCCATTTAATCCTCAAAACAAGCAACATTCAAGGGTATGCAGAGATACCCAGTGATCTCGACTTTAGAGACAAGAAATGAAAACCTGCCTACAGAGGTCAGGGAAGTGGACCCAGGGGCACTCTGCTGGGAGAGCAACTTCTTTCTCAGACTCTGCACTTTCACTCTTATGCTATATCCCTTTTCTCTGTCCTTGGCACCATTTGGCCATTAAGATAATTCCTATGTGATCTTTTGTATCTGAACCCCGTGTCCATTTTCTGGGAGGCCGTCCCTAACCCCTCTAGGCCAAATTGTTTCTTCTCACTGCTGTGCTCCCAAGGCAGTCAGATCAAATGACTGTTGGACTGCAGTGATTTGTTAAATAAATCTCTTCCTTCCAGGACTGTAATTGCATCCAGAGTTAGGATTTGCCTGATGCATTTTCATGTCTAGCACCTTTTTTTTTTTTTCTTTCCTGACTTGCAACCTTGGGACATGCTTCTTGAGAGAGTAAACCAATGAAAGAATGGATGGATGGAACTGTGTGACCCAAATTTCCCCCAATGATACATTTTTCTTGTTTCTCCATCTCTATTTCTACTTGCTTTTTTCAACTGGGTTTATTCCACAATCATTTATTGAGTGCCTACTATGAGCCAGATTTTTTTGAGATATATTTTAAGAAAAAAAGACTAAACACCACCTCTTTCCTCAGGATCTCACAGTCTGGAGAGCAACCAGATGTGTGAGAAAGTTGCATTATTGAGTGAAATAGTAATTGTAGCTTATTGGAAACTCAGTATGTGCTGGAAATTGCCCTATCTTTACCAACACAGAATCTATTAATCCTCTCAGTAACTCCCTGAGGTAGTATTATTATCTTCATTTCACTGATGAGAATTTTAAAGTGTAGAGAAGGTAAAGGACTTGTCCAGACCGAAACTAAGCAGAGGAACTGAAGAATCCAGTGTCAACACCCAGTGTCCTGACCTTTATACAAATACCTCTGAATGCAGAGAGGGACAAGAGCTATAAGGACCAGGTCCCTGGGGGAGATCAATTTTGTTTGGGAAAAGTGTCAGAGAAGAGTTGAGTGTTCAAGGAGAGATAGTTCATGAGGAGAGGAAATGAAGAGGGAGTCCTAGGGAGAGCAGATAGCATGTGCAAAGGCAAGTGAAGTGAAAGTCGCTCACTCTTTGTGACCCCATGGACTATACAGCCCATGGAATTCTCCAGGCCAGAAGACTGGAGTGGGTAGCCGTTCCCTTCTCCAGCGGATCTTCCCAACCCAGCGATTGAACCCAGGTCTCCTGCACTGCAGGCGGATTCTTTACCAGCTGAGCCACAAGGGAAGCCCGTGCAAAGGCAAGGAGGTAAGGAAAAGCCTGGTGTATCAGGAGCGTGTCTACTGCCTGCATGTCCAGGTTGGAAAAACGTCAAGCACACAAGTGAGAAGGGTGGTGGATCGGCAGGGAGGTCCGGTGTGTCGTGACTCATTCAGTCACTCTTCTGGCCACAGCACATGTTTGTGATTCACCGTCCCAAACCGTGTTCTTTTGCAGGCTCTCACCTTTCACCCACACCTCATGCTCTGGCGTCGTTTTCTCCTTGTTGTTCAGGATCACGGTGCATTTGTATCTCCCTGAGTCACAGACCCGGACGCGGGGAATCAAATGACTCTCTGTGTTTCTCTTGGAGGAGACGTTGTGAAGCAGCACATCATCCTTGTAGAACAGCACCTGGTGCAGAGGCTTGACCTGCGAGGTGGTGCTGACGTCCACGAGGCACTGCAGCGTCAGGTTCTCCCCGTTTTGCACCGTGCTTTGCGGCAGGATCTGCATGTGGATGCTGTTGATGGTAAAGGCTAAGGGCCGAGGGGGAGGAGAGCAGAACCACCCATCTGTTATCTCAGGAACAACATCACCATCATCATCAGATGGGTATCATCACCTCCTGCACAATAGAGCGTCCAGGGGTCCCAAGCGGGTGATGACTATGTGCGGTGGGTCAAGCACAGGGCAGTTGGTACTAAGTGGCTCATATTCCCGCCATGACAAGGTGGCAGGCTTCAGGGTGTGACAACTAAAACATGTCCACGAGATGCATGCGGCCAATGAGCTGCCACATCACGGCCCTGGACAGAGCCTAGGATTGGGGCAGAGGAACGCTCAAGTCTTGGGTCATCACTTACTGTGTGACCTTGGGTGACTAACCTCACTGAATTCAACTGCCTCATCTCTAAAATGAGGTTACAATACGTACATAGTAGGTTGTTGTAAGACAGAAGAGTAGAAAGCACCCAGCGCAGTGCCTGGCACACAGTAATTGTGGGTAAGTGATGGCTACCACTGTTCTGAAATCACATGGCAACACGCAAGAAATGCTCTGCCACCCTCCCCCCCAACCCCTCCACCCCACAACCCCTCCATCCCCCCACCCTAGCCTGACCAAATTAGCACAGTCTCAGCTGATGTTTTCTAGCTGATGGAATCAGAAACCTCACCAGATGAGTGAGAACTCGAAACCACATTTTCTCATGGATCTTGCTTCCGTTTTTCACTTTGACTGCTAAGAAGTACAAGCCCCAAATTTTACCTGTAGCAACCTTTGGGATGCATTTTTCTGTGCTGAAAGAGTCATAGTTTTATTGTACTGCCTTAATTTTCTTCTCACTCTGATTTCCTTATTTTATTCTATTGAACAGTAATATACATAATTTTTATAAGTGGTCCCAAATCATTTTACAGATAGCAAAAGGTATAACCAGGTAGCTAGCCAGAGATATGGCAAAAAAACAAACAAAAAAAATTGTCTTTCTTTCTCTCTCTTTTCATAACATTAAATCTTTTTTGAGCAACTTAGAATTTAACTTCAACATGTCCCAGGTTTTAACTGAAGAGAACAGTCCATCCTTGTGCCTTTATTTCTGAGCATCTTAACAAAAAATGGCATCTGATTAGTCATGAGATGAAACAAGGTGATTGTTCAGATGCATTTCTTACAGCATTAATCTTCAGAACTCCCTCTTTTGTCTTTCAGGTCCTGGTCTGAGAAGCCTATTGGGTGAGCACTCAGAACAGAAGTTTCTTTTAACCATGTTATTTTCCCATCAACTAATACATTCCCTTCCAAGGTAAGGACAGGCACGTCTCCCTACTCCTTCAGTACCTTCTTTATTTTAAGTGATGCTGTTTTGTACAGTGATTCTATCAGGAGATACAAGAGAGCAGGGGATGGGTGCAGAGTCAGACTTCCTGGACCAAATCCCATCTCTGAACACAACCTGTGTGGCTTTAGGTAAGTTACTGAGCTTCTCTAAGCCCCAGTTTGCTTATCCATACAATGGACATTGTTGTTTAGTGGCTAAGTCATGTCCGACTCTTTTGCGATCCCATGGACTGTAGCCCAATAGACTCTTCTGTCCATAGGATTTACCAGACCAGAATACTGGAGTGGGTTGCCGTTTCCTTCTCCAAGGGATCTTCCCGACCCAGGGATCGAACCTGAGTCTCCTACTTGGCAGGCCTATTCTTTACCACTGAGCCACCAAGGGAGGTCACAATGGACATAATAATAGTAAGTGTAAATGAGAAGCTGAGCTTAAGTCCTTGGAGCACAGTTCCTGGCACAAAGTGCTTTGGAAATGATAACTAGCTTCTGTAAGTCACAGGTATAAAACCAGCTGTTGAGTCTTGTGCTCTCTAAAGCTCTTTCTTGAAGTCATATTTCTAGTAAATTTTTTTCAGGGGAAAAACAAAACAAAACAGGGTTTCCCTCGTGGCTCAATGGTAAAGAGTCCCCCTAACAAAGCAGGAAACATAGGTTCGATACCTGATCTGGATCTGGGAAGATCCCACATGTGATGAAGCAACTAAACCCATGGGCCACAACTACCGAGCCTGAGCTTTAGAGTCCGGGAGCCGCAACTCCCGAGCCTCTGTGCCCTAGAGTCCGTGCGTTTCAACAGGAGAAGCTACCGCAACTAAAGAGGTGCCCCCATTCACCACAACTAGAGAAAACCCCTCTCAGCAATGAAGACCCAGTACAGCCAAATAAATAATTTTAAAAAAGCAAAATATTTTTAAATTTCTAAGGGGAATTACAACAACTTCTCCAGACCCCTGGTGTTAGTTACCCCTCTGGTTTGGGCTACTTTACTGTCGTCATCTGAATGAAATGCACACCCATGCCTGATACACTGGCACACAGAACTGGGACCAGGAAGAAAGCAGAGTCGGACACACCTGGTCCAAACCCCTGGTCCCACAGCCATTAGCTGGGTGTCACTGGGAGTCATCTAACCCTTCCAGGACACCACCTCTCCTCCTATAAAGAAGGAACACTAATACTTGGCTTCCCTGGTATTTTCATCTCAAACAATGAATGACCAAACCAAGGTGCCTGAGAGCACTGAAGGGCAGGTCCGCTTTGCCCAGTGCCTGGCCCCTGATTGACATCTCCTTCCCACTTCCTCAGCATCACTCATTCAGCAGATACTGGAGAGGCCGTCTCTGTGCCAGGCATGCACCCAATGCTGGGGGCTCAGAGAAGGGTGGGACTGGCACAGTTTCTGCCCACCTGGGGCTCATGGTCTACGCTTCACCACTCTTTTCCACTCCAGGTCTTCCAGCCTCAGCGCCAGCCCTGGCAGAGTCTCCTACTGACCAGCCCTAGGGCGCTCTACCATTGTCTAACCACTTAATAGCAAACTCGGCTAAAGCATTGGGTAGTTGGTTTTTCGAGAGGAGGACGTTCACTAACATAAAGCTCTTCCACCACCTTGTTCTTCTAAGCAAACCTAACACACATCTGCTTAATAAATTAACTCAGCTGATTCACTGGTAGGGATCTCACACTTCCACAGCCAGCCAGTGGGAGCAGACAAGGAATAAGAAGGGAAGGCAGGACAGAAGAAGGGGAAGCATTTATAAAATATATCAAGATACGAATCCCAGCTCATTGACTTGATGCAACAGACCAGCAGCCTCAGTTATATCACCATGACCACCACCTCCACCAACACCCTTCCGGTTTCCAGTCTTCAGAGCCCTGCCTTCTACTGTCACACCCGCAAGTGGGCTCCTCCCACATCGGACCAGGTTGATCTCAGGAACAACAACATTGCAGAAGTGCTAGCAGGTCACTTTTGAGATTAGTTTGTAATTGCATTTTTCCTCTTGGGTACCCCCTCCTCTTCTGGGATCACTCACTCTGTGCAAAGCCAGCTACCATGTCATGAGCCTCCCTCTGCAGAGACCCACATGGTGAGGAACAGCCTCATGAGTGGGCTTAAAGGTAGAATCCACAGCATCAGACAAGCCCTTAGGTAAACCATAACCCTGACCAATATTCTACCTGCAACTTCCAGACAAACCCGGAGTCAGCACCACCCAACTAAGCCATTCCCAGACTCCCGCCCCTCAGAAACTGCGTGAGATGATAAATTATCTTAAACCACAGAGTTTTGGGATAATTTGTCAAGGAGTAATAGGTAACAAATACACCACACAGCCTTCAAAAATCTCTACCTGATTCTTAAGACACGTGTGTGCTCAGTCTCTCAGTCGTGTCCAAACCTTTGCAACACTTTGGACGGTAGCCCACCAGTCTCCCCTGTCCGTGGGATTTCCCAGGCAAGAATACTGGAGTGGGTTGCCATTTCCCTCTCCAGGGGATCTTCCTGACCCAGGGATCAAACCTGAATCTCCTGCATCTTCTGCATTGTCAGACGGATTCTTTACAGCTGAGCCACCGGGGATGCGATCATTAAGATAATATGGAAAATAATATCCTCTTTGTGAATAAACTTTCCAGGAGCAGCCAAACTAGATTACTATGTGTAGGGCTCATTACTTATACAACAGAGTGATTGCTACAATCCAGGCCTCCCCGAGGTTCACAGAGAGGTGTTAGGGGACCCACGAACCACCTCCAATTATATGCAAGTGTGTGTCTTTCTGGAGAGAGAACACCAAAGGTTCAGAACTGTGATGAAAGGACATGGTTGAGAAGTGAAGTGTTAGTTGCTCAGTCGTGTCCAAGTCTTTGCAACCCCATGGACTGTAGCCCCACACCGGGGGACCAGAGCGCCAAGGCCCCACACCCTAAAACAAAGGGCCCTGCTTCCTGCCACCTCAGGCCAGTGGTCAGCGGATACTGATGCTCTGGGGAAGATGAGGCATCTTGACTCAGTCAGCTCCTCAGCCCTCCACCTGGAAATGACTCAGAAAGAAGTGGGTGGCTGGGAGTGGGTGGTAGAGGAAGAGGGACTGTCCGCCACTATCAGGAAAATACAGGGAGCCACAAAGCACGGAGGCCCTGGTGACCCGTGATGCTCAGCATGGAGTGTGCTGACCCAGCTCCCCTGAATCTCAGGCACCTGCAAGTTCAGTTCGAGTCTCTTTCAGGAAAACATTTCCTGAGCCCCTGGTGCCAGGTGCTGGGATCACAAGGTGAATGAGAGAGCAGCCCTGCAGTCCTAGGCCGTGCGGGCTGGTGGGGACCCAGACAGCTGGAGTAAGTGGTGTAAAGCCAGGAGGAAGGGGTGCCCAGGAAAGGCCAAGGCAAGTCTGAAGGAAGTGACCCCGGAACTGAGCCTTGGACCAGGACAGAAGGGATGGGTGGGGGACTCGGGGCAGGATAACAGCATGTACCAGAGCACAGGGGCAGAAGAAATCAATGAATTCCGGGCACAGGTGGTTATAGGAACCGGAGTGTGGGGGCAGGCAGGAGGCACCAGAACAGAGGGCCTTGTCCACCATGCTGACCCTCTGGGCCCTGTCCTCAGGGTCTTGGGAAGGGTGGGAGGTAGCAGGATGACAGGAGCTTTAGAAAGATCACTGTGGGCTGGAAGGGGAGGCTGTAACTACGAGCATGAAGGTTCAGGTGAAAGCTGATGCGGCCGGAGCTTGGGCAGACGCAGTGGGCCGAGGGGCAGGGATGGGCTCGAGAAATGTTTACTGGATGCAGAAGGACTTCGCTTTTTTAAGGGTGAAGAAAATGTTCTGGAGCTGGACAGTGGTGATGTTTGTACAACATTATGAGCGTACTGCAAGGGCATGTGTTCCATCCCTGGTGAGGGAACTAAGATCCTACATGCTATGCAGTGCAGCCAAAAAAGTATAAAACAATATTTGTTATATGTATTTGACCTGTTTGATTGGCCATGGGGATCGAGGTAAAGCATAGAAGATAAGGTTCCTGGATTAGGTACCTGGGCGGGAGGATAGAGGTGCAATGGACTAAAGGAGACAAAGCCAGACAAAGATAAGGGCGGAACAAAGTCCTGGTGCTGCAGCTGGTTTGAGGGACCCTGAGGGATGACTAGGAGGAAATGTCAGCCATGGCCTCAGAGGAAGACTGACCATCAGTGGAGCAGCCAGAGCTGGAGTGGAACTGAAGGGTGGTCACGTGGAGGTGTGTGTTGGGGGAGGGAGGAGGAGATGAGCTTCAGCGAGGATCAGACTCTGGAAAAGTCCAAATCTCCCTGGGGAAAAAGTCCAAGTCTCCCCATCAGAAAGGTGGGCGAACACCAGGGAAGAGGATTTACAAGGCCAAAGAAAGAGGCTTTGTGCAAACACTGGGGTCCTGAAGGCTAAGGTCTGGATGTGTTCACGGCATTTGGCATCTCCTCTTAGTGAGGATTCAGGAGGTGTAGGGGCCAAAGCCAGACCTACACCTGGTAGGGTCAACTGAGAAGTGATTAGAAACCAGGCTTCAGAGGATTTCCCTGATGGTCCAGTGGTTAACACTCCACGCTTCCACTGCAGAGGGCATGGGTTCAGTGCCCGGTCAGGAAACTAAGATTCCGAATACCAAGCAGCCCCAAAACAAAGAAATAAATAATTAAATTAAAGAAATAAGGCTTCAGAGAAGTTTGACTGAGGAAGGGAGTAGATAGATAGGGGGACAGAAGATAAATGGTGAGGGTGGGGGTTGTTTGTGATTTTTATTTTTCCTAAAATAAAGTGTTACTAATCACATTTGTAGACTGAAAGAGCCACAAAGGCAGGGGTAGCTACTAAAAGTGGGGCAGGGGGATCAGTCAGAGACTGCGTGAGATTCTGGGGGAGGGGGTGATGCCAGGGATGGGCTCAGAGCCCAGGTGGACCAGCTGGCCCTACCCAGCTGAGGGGTAGACATGGCCTCTGAAGCCAGGAGGGAAGCTAGGAGGACGGGTGGGGAGGCAGATAAGCCTGAAGCCGGGGCAGGGCGGGAAGTGGAGGGAGTTCCCTCCAGACAGCCTTGTGTTGTAGGTGAAGAGGGAGCTGAGGTCATCTCCTGAGACTGGCTGGCTGGGGTTGGGTGGGGGCCCGAGGTAAAAGGAGAGCAAGGGCCAGGG
This sequence comes from Bubalus bubalis, assembly GCF_019923935.1. Taxonomy (NCBI): domain Eukaryota; kingdom Metazoa; phylum Chordata; class Mammalia; order Artiodactyla; family Bovidae; genus Bubalus; species Bubalus bubalis. Next base: position 14,492,977 of record NC_059159.1, on the reverse strand, counting down.
CCGACCAAGCACCTCAATCATGGAGCAGGCTGGCCGGTCATGCACATGGTTGGGGGTGGTCTAAGGAATGGTAGACCTGAGTCCAGGCCCCCCACCTGGCTCTGCCATCAGCCAGCGGTGACCCTGCACAGGCACCTTATGTAAAATAGGATGGAGGCCTGAGGAGGCAGTCGGAGAGCCTGAGGCCTTCCCCAAAGTTACAAAGACCTTTCTCAGGAAAACCCGGGCAAGGAGTGATTGACTTCCCCCTGAGGTGGGGACTGTGGGAGTCCTATACCAAGGTCACAGGGTAAAAATCTCTGGGACTGACCAAGCCCCACTGCAACTATTGCCATGAGCCTCTGGATCTAAACCGGTCAGTTCCCTGACCCAATATTAGGTAAAGCACCCACCCTATCTGATGCGAAGAGCTGACTCATTTGAAAAGACCCTGATGCTGGGAAAGATTGAAGGCAGGAGGAGAAGGGGACCACAGAGGATGAGATGGTTGGATGGCATCACTGACTCAATGGACATGAGTTTGGGTGAACTCCAGGAGTTGGTGATGGACAAGGAGGCCTGGCGTGCTGCAGTCCACAGGATCGCAAAGAGTTGGACATGACTGAGCTACTAACACACACACACAGAGCATCCTAACAAATCACCTAATGCCACCATTCCAGTAGGAATTGTCTGTCCTGGGGCTATAAAAACAGGCTACTAGCCTGAGAAATGATTTTCAGAAATGTCTCTCCCTTGAGACAGCCTGCTGTTCTAACCGCGTCTCCCACTCTAAGAAACTTTCTTCTCATCTCATTCTGCCTCATGTCTGGAAATTCTTTTCCAAAATGCACATGGACCGTGACATTTTGGTATGGGGCTTGGTCATTCTAGAGATTTTTATCCTGTGACCTTGGTACAGGGCTCCACACCTGTGACCTTAGTATAGGGCTCCACAGGGATGAAGAACGGAGAGCTGAAGATGTCCAGAGGCAGGGTGTGGTCTGGACCAAAGCAGAGGCACAAGGCTGCAGGGGACAGAGAGAGGAGGAGCTATGAGGGTGACGGTGAACTAGGATCATTGTTCTTATTGAGTCGTTGAGACCCCAAGAACTGTAGTCCACCAGGCTCCTCTGTCCATGGGATTTTCCAGGCAAGAATACTCAAGTGGGTTGCCATTTCCTTCTCCAGGGGATCTTTCTGACCCAGGGGTCGAACCCGAATCTCCTGCATTGCAGGCAGATTCTTTACTGATGAGCCACTGGGGAAGCCCTGAGCTAGAACCATGATAAACCATTACTTTACTAACCACTATATGTCGGGCAGGTGAGTCACCTCTTTAATCTCATCTCATACGGACTCATCACATTCATTTTACAGACTGAGAAAAAGGCTCAAAGAGGGACGTCCCTGGTGGTCCAGTGGTTGAGAGTCCACCTATCAAGGCAGGGGACATGGGTTTGATCCCTGGTCTGGGAGGATTGTGGCAACTAAGCCCATGACCACAACTACTGAAGCCTGCTCACTCTAGAACCCACACTTCCTAAAGACCATGCTCTTGCAACAAAGAAGCCACCGCAATGAGAAGTCCAGGCACGGCAACTGGAGGGTAACCCCTGCTCACCACAACTAGACAAAGCCCCCAAACAGCAACGAAGATTCAGCACAGCCCAAAATGAACAAAATTTTAAAACAAACAAATAACAGTACAGAGGTACCTCAAAAAAAAAAAAAAAAGGCTCCAAGAGACAGAGTAACAGTAGCTTTAAAGATTTGAATCAAGCCTGTGGCTCCAGACTCCAGACAATCGGGTTTTGAGAAGGGGAGGTTCTATTGCTGATGTTCTAACAGGCTCTTTTTGGACAAGTTCCTCTGAGGGTCAGAGATTTCATCGGGCAATTAGTCTGATTATGAAGCTAATGGACATCCTGATTCTGTGGGTTGCCATGGGGATCAAACATCCTTCGAAGCACTTGGGCTATTGCAGTAGACCCGCCAGATCGGCCTCCTAAGCCCTCCCCATGCGAGTGACTGCTCCAAGCCGGGGCTCAGCAAACGGCACCACACACATAAGGCATCTCCAAGCAGCAACCCAGTCACCCTGCTTCTGCCGACTGAAGTGACCTCTGACAAGGGGATCTCATTCTGTGAGCTCTGCCTCTATTCAGTCCCCAGACCCCGCCCAGTCCCTTACTTCACTGGGTCCCAGATGAAGCACAACAAAACCTGCTTATCTTAATGATTCAAATCAGCCCTAGATTTCAAAGCCAGATTTCAAAGTCAGGCAAAAACCCACTTCTCGTGCCCCAGAACAAAATATTACACGTATTTTGCAGATAATTTGCAGGTATGTTAGATATCATAGCCTCATGGATAGATGGGAGATGATATCTAACCTGTTTTAGATCATTTAGGAGAGAAGTCAGAACGACAATTTAAACTCTGTTCTGACTTCATGAATCTAACAAGTTGATTGTATCTCATTTTTTAATAAAAACAATTGGGGATATGAAAAATAGATATGCTATGGTAGAGGGCTTCACTGGTGGTCCAGTGGTTAAGAATCCACCTTGCAATGCGAGGGACAGCAGTGCGATTCCTGATCTGGGAGATCCCACGTGCTGAGGAGTAACTGAGCCTGTGGGCTACAAGAGAAGCCACCACAATGAGAAGCCCGCCGCGCACCATAACTAGAGAGTAATCTCCACTCACCACAGCTAGAAAACCCTGAGTGCATCGATAAGACCCCCCACAGCCAAAAACTAAAATGAAATAAATAACAAATAAATCTTAAAAATAAAAAAAGAAAGAAATTTATGGTAGAACAACAACAACAACAAAACAAATTGTGGAATCACTCACTTTCTAATCACCCCTCTCTTCACCCACCAATCCCAACAAGCAGAAAGAGTCACAGAAAGAGGTAATGAAGCTAGATGGGAATCTCACGACTTACAGTTTTCTTGACCTTTGAGGCTTGAACCTGGAAAAGACAGGAGAAACACGTTGATTTCATGAGCTTCCCTTCTTAAAAAGCTTAAGTGATGTTGAGCAAGAGTGGGAACTCACAGAGCAGAAGGGTCAGCAGGGCTCCGAGCCACATCATGCCCCGCTGGGTCCACCTCAGCTGCATCCTGAGAGGAGCGGAGACTTTGGCGGTTAGTTCTGCTTTGGGGCCATGCCCCGGGGGGCAGAAGACACTTCTCTGGAGTCACAGTTGAGAGACCTGCCCTGTGAAAAGCAGAGACCACGATTGGGAGCCTCTCCAGGCGCTGCGGACACACTGGCCGAGGCGCTGGTCAGGTAATGGCAGCCATGCTGGAAACCGGGAACAATGCCTGGGCGGCCTCATATCTCCTCAGGAAATGACTGGCCTTCCTGAGGGGCCACTGAGCGCAGCTGCTTTGTTCAGTTTGTTTGGGGTGGGGGGGGAGGCGTGAGTGACATTTGCCTCAGCGCTCCTGACCCTCTTTGTGTCTCCACTAGGTCTGGGGGCCCCCTTCTCATGGCAGCCTGAGAGGTTCCTCCCTCCCTTTCTCCAACCTTCCCACAAAGGGCTTCTCTCCCCGCACACTCAGCATATCTCTCTGCTTTTCCTCTGGCCCCTCCAAGGGGTCTCTTCTCACACAGCCCAAGTCTGGACCTCCTGCCTTTCCTGACACGGGCATGGAGTGGAGAGGACTGACTTTTTTTTTTTTGAATTACAGGTTTGTCAGGGAGTCCCTGTAATGCCCTCCCCCCATTGCCCTCCAGAGAAAGTCCGTTTCCCATCCTTCACAGCCCAGCCCTTGCTTACCTCTCCAGCCTGGTCTCTCACTTCTTCCTTCCTTGCCCTGCCCTCTGGTTGCTGAAATTTATAGTTCCCAGAACACATCACATGTCTGTGACTTTGCCAATGCTCTGGTACCCTTTCCCCTCTCCTTTTCTGACAAATTCCTACCCATTCATCATAACTCAGTCGAGGCATCAATCCTTCAGCATCCTCCCCTGTCTTCCCCACACTGAGCTGCCCTTCCTCTGGGCCCCCTCGCCTTCCTTTCTCAGACACTTTCTACCGTGTTTCCCTCCTCCCCAAGCAGACCGCTGGCTCCATGGTGGCAGGCCCAGTGCCTGTTGCCTAGTAAATGATCAAAAAACACTAGTAAAGTGGCTGATTGGCTGAAAGAGGACAAGTTAATTGTATGGTCGGAAAGAGAGTATCATTGCCTTGGGGGGTCACAGTGCTACTTTCGGAAAAGGTACTCTTGAATACTGTCACATGTAAATCTGGACGTTTTGATAAGAGCTGTCAGAGGGCAATGCGTGCAGAAAGGATTTTCTTTTCTGTTTTTTTTTCTTGGTTGTTGTTGTTTTGTATTTTCCACTCCCCACTATAAACTGTCTTCTTTGGCAACCTATTGGAAATCACCCCCACCCATCTACCAAACTTTAATTTGGCAGGAAAAGAAAGGAAACGTCATGAGTAATAAAATAAATGTTGGTGTCAAAGGTGACTTTTACCTACTGTAGAGTAAGCAACTTCTGCTTCTCAAAGTGACATTTAAGCAAGAGCGATAAATGTCCCACCCCACGGCCCTAAGTTCCAAAGTAAACGTCCAAAAATTAGTCATTGTTTCATATACAATGCTAGTACTTTTAGAACACACCAACAGAAAATAAAGCTTTATTTCAAAAAATGTGTTACTGTTTTTTAAAAAAGTAGAAAAACTATATCCTACAGTGTATACTACGCAGCAGAATAAATTCCAAATAGACCAATCTGAAGGTACAAATGAAACATAAAAGTTCTAGAAGAAAACATAAAAGAATTCCTCATGCCTTGGGCAAAGGCTGGTTTAACTATGATTTAAAATCAAGAAGTCATAATATGAAATGTTGGCAAATTATACTCTATGAATTAAAGTTCTGCTTTGCCCACCATCCTCCCAAAAGAGTTCAGTCAAGAGAAAAACTACAAACTGGAAAAAATATTTGCAACTCCCATCACAGACAAAGAGCTAACTCTAATATGTATATAAATGGACTCAGATAGTATGTACTTTTTTATTGCTTTTTTTTTGGCGGGGGGGGGGGGTGGTGGTTATCTTCTTTCAATCAGCATAATCAATACTTCACCTTTTTTTTTGTATTGCCAAGTAACCTTTCATTGCATGAAAATACCAGTTTGTTTATTCACCCACTTATGGACATGTGGGTTGTTTCCAGTTTTGACCTCATACAGATAGAGCTGCTATAAACAAGCCTTTATCTGGACACATCCTTTCATTTCACTTGAGTAAATAGCTAGAAGCGGAATGCCTAGGCTTTATGGTAAACACAGCCAAACTGTTTACTATGCTGATTACACCATTTTACATTCCCATAGGAGCGTATGAGAGTCCTACTTGCTTCACATCCTCACTAACAGTGGCAGGTCAATCTTTCCAAATTAGCCATTCTAATAGGGAGCATGTGTATGTGCATGCTCTCAGTCATGTCCAACTCTTTGTGAACCCATGGACTATAGCCCGCCAGGCTCCTCTGTCCATGGAATATTCCAGGGAAGAATACTGGAGTGGGTTGACATTTCCTCTTTCAGGGGATCTTCCTGACCCAGGGATTGGGTCAAGTCTCCTGCACTGGCAGGCGGATTCTTTACCACTGAGCCACATGGGGAGCATAGTGCTTTCTTATTATGGTTTTAACTTGCATTTTCCTAATGACTAATGATATTGAACATATTTTTATGTGCTTATTTGTTACTTAATGGGTCTATTAAAATCTTTTGCCTATTATTAGTTAGGTTGTTTGTTTTCTTAGTGTTGTGCTTTTAGAATTCTTTATATATTCTGGATACAAGTCTTTTATCAATTATGGGATTTGCAAATATTTCCTCCTAGCTTGTGGCATGTTTTTTTATCTTCTTCAGTTCAGTCGCTCAGTTGTGTCTGATCCCATGGACTGCAGCACGCCAGGCTTCCCTATCCATCACCAACTCCCGGAGCTTTCTCAAACTCATGTCCATTGCGTCGGTGATGCCATTCAACCATCTCATCCTGTCTTTTATCTTCTTAATGGTATCTTTCGATAAGCAGAAGCTTTAAGTTTTTAAGACTGAAGCCAAATTTATCCATTTTTCCTTTTATGGATCACATCTAATGTACGACATCTAAATGGATCAGATTTCCTTTTGGTGTCAAGTCTAAAATATCTTTGCCTACCAAAGTCTCAAAATTTTTCCCCTATATTTTTACATTTCAATCTATTATCTATTTTGAGTTAACTTTTGTACATGATACAAGACGTGGATCAAAGTTCTCTCTCTCTCTTTTTTTTTTTGCATATGGATGTCCAATTGTTCTGGCATTGTTTGTTGAAAAGACTGTCTTTTGTCCAGCTAATTCTCCTTGAACTTCTGCTGAAAATCAGTTGTCCATAGTGAGCACACATATTCTGGAGTCTGTATTCTATTCCACTGATCTATGGGTTTACCTTTATGCAGTACCATCCAGTTTTGATTTCTGTAGCTTTAAAATACATCCTGAAGTCAGGTAGTGTTACTCCTCAAACATTTCTCTTCCTTTTCAAAGTTATTTGGACTATTCTAAAACCTTCATCCTTCCATATAGTTTTAAAATCAACTTCTCAATTTCAACCCAAAAAGAAGCCTTCCAAAAATTTTATTGGAATTTCACTGAAATTCATGGAAACCAATTTGGGGAGAACTGATGGCCTAACAATACTGAGTATCTGACCCATGAACATGGCATATCTCTCCATTTATTTGTCTTCTTTACTTTCTCTCAGCAGTTTTATAGTTTTCAGTATATTTTTCATTATAAACTGTGTCCATTTTAGTTTTTAAATCATGTGAATGTATCAGGGTGTTGGAAATCATTTGAAATGGCTGTTGCAGGGACTTCCCTAGCGGTCCAGTGGCTAAGATTTCATGCTTCCATTGCAGGGGGCCCAGGTTTATTCCCTGGTCAGGGAACTAGATCCCACACGATGCAATTAACAGCCTGTATGCCCACAACTAAAGATTCTGCATGTTGCAACTAAAATCTAAGATCTCACATGCTGCAACTAAGACCTGGTATAGTCAAGTAAATAAATATTTTTAAAACAATAATAACAAAATAAAACAACTCCTGTACCCATCCCCTACCCCGACCCAGGCAGCACAGCAGGGTGACCTGGGCTAAGGCCCAGAGTCAAGGCGACACGGGGCTGGTTCTTCACAGGACTTGTGGGTCCTCATGGGAGAGCCTCCCTCACCATTCTCCATGGGTTTGTCTGTTTGTCTCACTCTCACTGTCTTTCCAGGGGAACCACTCCTTCTAGTTCTCATGGAAATCTCTTCCTTTTCTCTTGTGCCTTGGCTGTGAGATAAGAACTGAAGCATATAGTCTCCATCATTTATTTCATTCCTTGAAAAGATAGTCATGCCCCTAAGTTTTCATTTGTAAAGTTTGAATGTCTTAATCAAAGTTAAAAATGTATAAAAGGAGGGACTTCCCTGGTTGTCCAGTGCTCAAGAATCCACCTTGCAATTCAGAGGACAAGGATTCCATTCCTGGTCAGGGAAATAAGATACAACATGCTACAGAGCTGCTAAGCCTGAGGGCCACAGCTACTGAAGCCTGCACGCCACAACTAGAGAATCCGTGCACCAAAACGAAGATCCTGAATGCAGCAACTGAAACCCAATGCAGTCTAATTAATTAATCAAAAGGTGTAAAGGAATTTTTCTCTATTTCACCTTTTTAAAAATAGGCAATCAGCTGACTTTCTATATGTGTGTGGCCCCCACGTATCTTCCCGTTCCTTCCTCTGGTTCTTAGTGGATTCCTTAATCAGAAAAAAAAAAAAAAAAGATTTCACATAACTATTTTAACTCCTTGGTAAATAATCAAGAAACTGACTCCCACATTGCCAAGGATGGAGACCCCAGGAGTGCCCACCAAGCAGGACGAGCTCACCCGGGAACCCGTTGCTCCCACAGCACTGCTCTCTTCTCTCTCTTCTCAGGAGGACAGGATGCTGTCTATATGCTGTGCTTCTGCCTTCAAACACCAGGGATGTCACAGATCCAAATCACTGCAATCCACTAGCCGCCTGAAAAAGCTGCCTGGTGGGTTTAACTTCAGAAAGTGGTTTTTCTGAGAAGCTGGGGTGGGTGTGGGAGGAAGAGACAGGCAACAAGGATGTCAGAGGGCCACGGGCACCCAGGAGAACCAACCCCTGATCTGTTTCATGCCTACAGTGATAGGAAATAAGATATTAGTCATTTCCCCAGCCGCGAGCTGTGACTGGCCTGTGACCGGAGGTCTGATTAATTAACCTTGGCCAGTTAACGAGTGGGCCTAACCCCACGTTGGCCAGACTTGAAAGTTACCTCACAGACATGTACTAACACAGAGATCAGAAGCCTGGGTTTCCAGTTCTTTCTCTGTAGCTCAGTAGGGTTAGTGTTTTGAGGTTCACTTTCTGTTCCTATAAAATGGGAATAGTATGCCCACTCACACTGGAGACACATAGTCAACGAAAGAGTCCAAAATGCAGTACCTGGATGCAATCTCAAGAACGACAGAATGATCTCTGTTCATTTCCAAGGCAAACCATTCAATATCACAGTAATCCAAGTCTATGCCCCAACCAGTAATGCTGAAGAAGCTGAAGTTGAACAGTTCTATGAAGATCTACAAGACCTTCTAAAACTAAAACCCCAAAAAGATGTTCTTTTCCTTATAGGGGACTGAAATGAAAAAGTAGGAAGTCAAGAAACACTTAGAGCAAAAAAAAAAAAAAAACAAAAGAAACACTTGGAGTAACAGGCAAATTTGGCCTTAGAGTACAGAATGAAGCAGGGCAAAGGCTAATAGAGTTTTGCCAAGAGAATGCACTCATCATAGCAAACGCCCTCTTCCAACAAGACAAGAGATGACTCTACACATGGACATCACCAGATGGTCAATACCAAAATCAGATTGATTATATTCTTCGCAGCCAAAAATGGAGAAGCCTTATACAGTCAGCAAAAACAAGATCAGGAGCTGACTGTGTCTCAGATCATGAACTCCTTATTGCCAAATTTAGACTTCAATTGAAGAAAGTAGGAAAAACCACTAGACCATTCAGGTATGACCTAAATCAAATCCCTTACGATTATACAGTGGAAGTGAGAAATAGATTCAAGGGATTAGATCTGATAGACAGAGTGCCCGAAGAACTACGGACATTGTACAGGAGACAGAGGTTCATGACATTGTACAGGAGATGGAGATCAAGAACATCCCCAAGAAACAGAAATGCAAAAAAGCAAAATGGCTGTCTGAGGACGCCTTACAAATATCTGTGAATAGAACAGAAGTGAAAGGAGAAAAGGAAAGATATACCCATTTGAATGCAGAGTTCCAAAGAATAGCAAGGAGAGATAAGAAAGCCTTCCTCAGTGATCAATGCAAAGAAATAAAGGAAAACAATAAAATGGGAAAGACTAGAGATCTCGTCAAGAAAATTAGAGATACCAAGGGAATATTTCATGCAAAGATGGGCTCAATAAAGGACAGAAATGGTATGGACCTAACAGAAGCAGAAGATATTAAGAAGAGGTGGCAAGAATACACAGAACTATACAAAAAAGATCTTCATGACCCACATAACCATGATGGTGTGATCACTCACCTAGAGCCAGACATCCTGGAATGCAAAGTCAAGTGGGCCTTAGTAAACATCACTACAAACAAAGCTAGTGGAGGTGATAGAATGCCAGTTGAGCTATTTCAAATCCTAAAAGATGATGCTGTGAAAGTGCTGCACTCAATATGCCAGCAAATTTGGAAAACTCAGCAGTGGCCACAGGACTGGAAAAGGTCAGTTTTCATTCCAATCCCAAAGAAAGGCAATGCCAAAGAATGTTCAAACTACTGCACAATTGTACTCTTCTCACATGCTAGTAATGTAATGCTCAAAATTCTCCAAGACAGGATCCAACAGTACGTGAACTTCCAGATGTTCAAGCTGGATTTAGAAAAGGCAGAGGAACCAGAGATCAAATTGCCAACATCTGTTGGATCATCAAAAAAGCAAGAAAGTTCCAGAAAAACATCTACTTCTGCTTTATTGACTATGCCAAAGCCTTTGACTGTGTGGATTACCACAAACTGTGGAAAATTCTTCAAGAGATGGGAATACCAGACCAGACCTGCCTCCTGAGAAATCTGTATGCAGGTCAGGAAGCAGCAGTTAGAACTGGACATGGAACAACAGACTGGTTTCAAATCAGGAAAGAAGTATGTCAAGGCTATATATTGTCACCCTGCTTATTTAACTTATATGCACAGTACATCATGAGAAACGCTGGGCTGGATGAAGCACTAGCTGGAATCAAGATTGCCAGGAGAAATATCAATAACCTCAGGTATGCAGATGACACCACCCTGATGGCAGAAAGCGAAGAACTAAAAAGCCTCTTGATGAAAGTGAAAGAGGAGAGTGAAAAATTTGGCTTTAAACTCAACATTCAGAAAACTAAGATCATGGCATCTGGTCGCATCACTTCATGGCAAATAGATGGGGAAAGGGTGGAAACAGTGACAGACTTTATTTTTGAGGGCTCCAAAAATCACTGCAGGTGGTGACTGCAGCCATGAAATTAAAAGATGCTTGCTCCTTGGAAAAAAAGTTATAACCAACCTAGATAACATATTAAAAAGCAGAGACATTACTTTGCCAACAAAGGTCCATCTAGTCAAAGCTATAGTTTTTCCAGTAGTCATGTATGGATGGGAGAGTTGGACTATAAAGAAAGCTAAGCACCAGAGAATTGATGCTTTTGAACTGTGGTGCTGGAGAAGACTCTTGAGAGTCCCTTGGACTGCAAGGAGATCCAAAAGGATCTAAAGGAAATTTTAGATCCTAAAGGAAATCAGTCCATCCTAAAGGAAATCAGTCCTGAATATTCATTGGAAGGACTGATGTTGAAGCTGAAACTCAAGTACTTTAGCCACCTAATGCGAAGAACTGACTCATTGATGCTGGGAAAGATTGAAGGCAGGAGGAGAAGGGGACCACAGTGGATGAGATGGTTGGATGGCATCACCGACACAATGGACATGAGTTTGAGTAAATTCTGGGAGTTGGTGACGGACAGAGAGGCCTGGTGTGCTGCAGTCCATGAGGTCACAAAGAGTCCCACACGACTGAGTGACTAAACTCAACTGAACTGATGCCCGCTCAACCCATTTCACAGGCTGGTTATGAAGAGAAAATGTAAGTTAGCATTTGAAAGCCCATTTAACCCATGGAGCACAAATATGAAAGTAGTAACATTACAAACAAGAGTAATGATCACAGTAGTGGTAGGGTCTGCTTTGGGCCCCAGGTTGCCCCATCTGAATTGACCTTCTGGTAAATCAGCTGTCTTCGTGAGCTTAAGCCCCTAATTCCGTGCCCACCCAGGTGTTGTCCTCACAGCCCCCAGTCTGGCCCCTTGCAAAGGTGGGTGGCTGGGCAAAAGGGAGTCAGGGTGGGACACTGTGAAGTGGTCAATGCTGTTCCATCTCCCGCTGGTGGCCCCCCTCCATTCCACTGACAGGAGACAGGGTTGTATCATGATTCATGGCTATGGGCATTTTTTAAAAAAATAGAGACTTCACTTTGTGTGCGTCACAGCGTGTTAGATGCTGCACCATTTAACTTTTTCTAATTTATTTATTTGGCTGCATCAGGTCCTAGCTGTGGTACATGGGACTTGGTTGCGTCATGGGGGATTGTTGCCAGGCATGGACTCTCTAGCTGTGGTGTATGGGCTCCAGTATTTGCAGCACAGGGGCTCTCTAGTTGTGGCACATGCACTCTGGAGCTCTTTCTTGGCGCCTATCACTGTTGGTAACCTCATATTTATCTATTCAATGTACAAGAAGCATCTCCCCAGGCATGGGTCTATTGGGTTCACCCCAGTCCCCATGCAGTCAACACAATGCCTGTGATATAAGGTGGCCCTGCATAAATTTCTGCTAAATGAGTGAATGAGCTGGGAGCACAACTGATGCAAACAGTCATCACGTACGGTGGCCATGCACAGGCCATGGCGTCAAATTAGCCCCAGATGGCCGGCCTCCACACTGAGCTAGGCTCCTGAGGGGCAGAGAAGGCCAATGTCATTCCCTCGCACCAGGAGGCAAGATTCAACCCTAAGGAGAGGGCAAGCTGAGACCAGCACAGCCATGAAGATACTGGGGAGCCCACAGAAGTGAAGGAGGAAATGTGTGTGTGGTGGTTTAAAAGGTCTGATCCCCCACGGGGTGGGTGGGCAGCAGCTTCAACCCACACATATGTTCTCGCCTCAGGTGACAGGTGATTTGGGCTGGAAGTGGGCCAGGCCTCCCAGGAGGCCCCTGGTAATCACTTCTTGGGTGAGCTCAGGGTGGGGCTGCCAGAGACAGGAAATAATAATACCTGATATCCAGTTACATATTTTTTTAATTAAAAAAATTTAAAAATTTATTTATTTGGCTGCACTGAGTCTCAGTTGCTCTTAGCCATGGTGTCGGAGAAGACTCTTGGGAGTCCCTTGGACTGCAAGGAGATCAAACCAGTCAATCCTAAAGGAAATGAGTACTGAATATTCATTGGAACAACTGATGCTGAAGCAGAAGCTCCAATACTTTGGCCACCGGATGTGAAGAAGTGACTCATTAGGAAAGACCCTGATGCTAGGAAAGGTTGAAGGCAGGAGAAGAGGACGACAGGGGATGAGATGGTTGGATGGCATCACCAACTCGATAGACACAAGTTTGAGCATGCTCTGGGAGTTAGTGATGGACAGGGAAGTCTAGCATGCTACAGTCCATGAGGTCACAAAGAGTCGGATACAGCTGAGTGACTGAACTGAATTGGCTCTCAGTTGTAGGATGTGGGATCTAGTTCCCTGACCAGGGATCAAACCCAGACCTCTTGCATTGGGAGTGAGGAGTCTTAGCCACTGGACCAGCAGGGAAGTCCCTCCAGTTACATTTTAATTTCACAGAAGCAACAAATCACTTTTTGGCGTGTCTCACATGTTGCATGGGACATTCCCAGTGATTATTCATTGTTGATTAGAAACTCAAATGAAACTGGGCACCCTGTATGCTAACTGAGAGCCCTCACTCAGGACCCCTTCTGAGGAGCAGTCCATGTCAGGAATGCTTCTGCTAACCTGGAGTCACGAGTAGAAAAGCCAGAACTTCCAGGGGCTAACACCATCCATTCCAAATTTTTGCTTTTTTGGGTATTTGAATGGACATGAGGGGAAAACAAAGGCTTCCTTGATGGCTCATGGGTAAGGAATCTGCCTGCAATGCAGGAGACACAGGAGACAAAGGTTTGATCCCTGGGCCGGAAAGATCCCTTGGAGAAGGATATGGCAACCCACTGCAGTATTCTTGCCTGGGAAATCCCATGGACAGAGGAGCCTGGTGGCTACAGTCCAATGAATTTCAAAGGGTTGGACACAAATGATCACGAGCACAGAGGGACACAGAGCAGGAAATAAGGCACTGAGTCAGCTGCAGACCAGAGGGAGTGTCAGGAACGCTCTGCTCGAGACCAGGCCCCATCAGGATGAAGTATCAATGATGCCCTAGAAGAAAGGGTGGCATCTCTCAGTCCAAGCAGGCACCAGGCCAAGCTCCAGGAAAGACAAAGCCCTGGCCCTCCACGCCAGGGGTTTGGAAAGGAGGCTGCCCTATCCCTGGATATACATTAGTTCCTGCCTTGGTGGAGTTTATAGTCTAATTGGAGAGGCATGAAACCCAAGTACCCAAGAAAGTGAATTCATAGCCACAAACTGTGTTGATTGTTGTAAAGAAACAAACTGGCACAGTGATGGAGGAAAGTCAGAGGGGTGCTGGATGGGGAGTGACTTCCTTAGACTGGATAGCTGTGTGCATACTAAGTCGCTTCAGTTCAGTTGTGTCTGACTTGGTGATCTCATGGATGGTAACCCCCATGCTCCTCTGTTCATGCAGTTCTCCAGTCAAGAATACTGGAGTGGGTTGCCATTCCCTTTTCCAGGGGATCTTTCTGACCCGGGATCAAACCTGGGTCTCCTGCATGGCAAGCAGATTCTTTACCATCTGAGACCAGGAAAGCCCTGGCCCAGAGCAAAGCGGCCACCATTTTTCCAACCTGTTCTCTTAAAGCTCTGGGCTTTAGAAATCCATCCTTCTCCTAACACTTTATTTATCTTATTTATTTTTTTGACTGTGCTGTGTCTTTTGTTGCAGTATGCAGGCTTTTTTCTTGCATCACACGGGCTCTCTAGTTGCAGTGCATGGGTCCACGCCTCGTGGGTTCTTAGTTCCCCAACCAGGAATGGAACCCTCATCCCCAGCAATGGAAGGCGGATTTATAACCACTGGACCACGAGGAAAGTCCCCACCCTTCTCCTAACATTTTAATATTAATATTAGGGATTGAGGAGAAGTAGCAGAAACACAGAAGGCAGGAGATAGGAATGTTGGCTGATGGCTTCTGTTCCCATCATTTCTCTATGACTTGCTCACCTCTGCACATCGACTCTAGGAGTTTAAGAAAGAAAAACACTTCAAAGTACTTAAAACATTGCCTACTGGAGTGGTTCTCAGTCTAGCCTGTGTGTGGGTAGCCAGCCCAACTGGCTTTCATGGGGTCAGCATAAGTGCATTTCCATTTCTTATCGTAATCATCTATGTGTCAGCTCAATTTTAACAGGAAATCTGGCTAGGGCAGCCGCAGAGGAAGCAGAGATCAGGAGTTGTGAGGGCCCTCTCATCTTGGTTCTCAGCAGACCCCTCCATCCCCTGCTTTGAAAGGAAACAATGGTTCTTGCCTAAGAGGCTTCACCTCCCCAGCCTTTTGGGCCAAGCAGGTTGGTGCTATTCCTGGGCTGGACCTCCAGCTGATGGAGGTGGGGGGAGGGGAGGCAAACTTGTCCCCCTCTCATATTTAGCCTAAAACCCAGAAAATGTACTGAGTTTTAATAAAGGAGGCGGGGTGGAGGTAAGGAATCCTAAACCCACAGATCACAAGGGCCTGTACAAAACTCCAGCAGGGACTTCCCTGGTGGTCCAGTGGTTAAGAATCTGTCTCCCAGTGCTGGGGACACAGATTTGATTCCTGGTCCAGGAAGATGCCACGTGCCACGGGGCAACTGAGCCCCTGTACCACAACTACTGAAGCCCGAAATCTATAGCCCATGCTCAGAAACAAGAGAAGCCATCACAATGAGAAGCCCCACACCACAACTAGAGAAAAGCCCGCACACAGCAATGAAGACCCAGTGCAGTCCTAAATAAGTAAGTCCAGCAGATTATTTATTAGGTATATAAAAACCTTACATTGTATCTAAGCATTTCCTAAAATCTTTCCTAATAAGTTATGGCTCTCACTGTGTGCAGAACATCAATAAAGGCTTCATCAAATAAAACACACACACACACACACACACATATACAGAGGGGGCCCAGACCTCTGTGGCTGGAATAAATTTAGGGAAGGGTGGAGAATAGGGAGTCTAGACCAGACCCAACAGCTTGGCCGGTGAGGGTCACACCCAGGAGGAGTTAGGTCATGTATTAAGGGCTAGATGAGGCCAGAGTCATGAAGGAGGAGCGGACAGGATGAGAGATGCTCAGTGAAGCGACTGAAATGGGGTTCGAGCACCCAATAGATAGTACAGATCAGAGCAGAACTGTTACAGGTTGGCAGAGAGCAGTTTCAGTTACCAGGCAGGAAGTAGAAATGACCAAAACCCAGCAAATATCTTCTAAAAGTAGGTCAGGACACATTAACCTGGTTTCTTCTGTTGTTAGAGTTACTAGATTGTTGAATGAGTAAATCCTGCAGGTGTAGGGCTTGTGGATTTCAGAAAGATGTCTGACCAGGTGTGTCCTGGGGTCCTCATGGAGAAGAGTGTGGCATCTATCATGTGTGGGACAATTAGATCCAAAGAGTTTTGATCAAAGTCAATTCAAAAGATATCTGTAGGAACCTCCCTGGCGGTCCAGTGGTTAAGACTCTGTGCTTCCAATGCAGAGGGTGCAGGGTTCCATCCCTGGCCAGGGAACTAGGATCCCACATGCCACATGGCATGGCCAAAAAATAAATATAAATAAGTAACTAAGCAAGTAAAGGTTCACAGAAGTGGTGCATCACTGATCCAAGATGACATAAAAAAAAAAAAAGACATCCCATAGTGGAGTGCCACATGGCTCTAGGAGGCCTTGAGAACATGCTGACTGGATCCCTGAATGACACAGCACTGAGAGAGAGATACCCAAGAGGCCAAACGACAGGGTCAGTAGTAAAAAGTTGTCACTAGGAGGGTGCAATGGGCCAAATGATGATGCACAATAGAAAGCTAAAGTTCCTCAGACCTGGCCTTGCAAATACAGGATGACGACAGCAGACATGTTGCTTAACAGCAGGATACGTAGTGGAAAGACTGATGAGTTTGAAAGGAGCGTGGCTGCCATCCTGGTTGACGGCATTAATGAAAGTAAAGAGTTCAGAAGAGGGGAGAAAACCGCCCCACTATATTTTGTCACACACGCTCAGTTCAGGGGATGACACCCTCCATATGGAGGGGTGATGAAAATGCCAGACGCAAGGGACCTTCAAAAACCACATCATAAGAGGAGCATTTGAAGGAAGTGGAAATGTTAAGACCAAGAAGGAAGATTTGGGAAGATCTGATAATTATCTTTAAATATTGAATTATTTATTTATTCATTTAAAAATTTTACTTATTTCTTAGAGTAGGTCCTTGTTGATTATCTATTTTAAATATACCAGTGTGCACGTCAAACCAAACTCCTAATCTATCCTTCCCCTCACTCTTCCCTTGCCACAACCATAAGCTCAATTCTCTCAAGTCTATGAGTCTGTTTCTACTTTGTAAGTAAGTTCATTTGTATCATTTTTTTAGAATTCACATAGAAGTGCCATCATATGATATTTGTCCTCCTCTGTCTGACTTACTTCACTTAGTATGATAATCTCCAAGTCCATCCAAGTTGCTGCAAATAGCATTATTTCATTCTTTTTAACGGCCAAGTAATATTCCATTGTATATACGTGTGTGTGTATCACATCTTCTTTATCCATTCCTCTGTTGATGGACATTTAGGTTGCTTCCATGTCTTGGCCATTGTAAACAATGCTGCAATGAACGTTGGGATGAATGTATTCTTCTGAACCATGTTTTTCTTTGATATATGCTTCAGAGTGGGATTGCTAGATCATACTCTGTTTAGTTTTTTAAGGCACCTCCATACTATTCTCCAAAGTGACTGCACCAATTTACATTCCCACCAACAGTGTAGGAGGGTTCCCCTTTCTCCACACCTTGTCCAGGATTTATTGTTTGTGGATTTTTTGCTGATGGCCATTCTGACAGGTGTGAGGTGATATCACCTCAAATGATTTGCATTTCTCAATTGCATTGGTTTTATGCAAAACAGGAATGGGACTTTTATTTTTTAACCTTTCAGTAGAAATTATAGGGAGATCTATTTTAGTTAGATCTCTGTGACACAGCGAGTGAAGGAAAGTTAGCTGAGAAGGGGGGAGACATTTCCAGAGGGCTGCGGAGTCTCTTCTGCATCCAACTCCAGCAGCCAGGTGGGCAGACCTGTTCTGTCCAGGGGAAAACCGGCTACTACGCATTTCTTCATCTTACTGATGAAGCTTCTCAGAGCCAAATATTTGTCAAAGCCAACGCCAGGAGTCAGAGCAGAGTCAGAGCAGTGTTCCTGCTGATTGCCAGGGTTGAAAACAAAGGAAAGAAGACAGTTGTCCTCATCCTGAAGGTCACTAAGTGGCCTCCGTTGCTCGTAAGTGGGGCTGGGATCACCACTCCGGTTGGATGCTGAGAAGACCCATGAAGTTGTTCACGGAGCTTGGGCATCACCTGCCAGATGCCGTGAGAAGTCATCTGTGTCCCTGCTGTGGAAACCCAAGTGGATCCGTCTGACCAACCAAACAGCAAACGTGACAGGAAGAGACAGAAAAGACAAGAAGGAAAGCAGAGTGCAGCCCAAGCACTCAGTCTTCATCTTCGGGGGTGGGGTGCCAGCCAGGGGTAGCAGAATGACCAGAGTCGCCAAGGAAACGCAGCGAAATCTCAACAGCTACCTGGGGAAGAAAGGGGCCCATCTGGGGGCGAGGGTGACAGAGGGAGGCCAATTGGCTAATTCGGTGGGGGCAGTGGCAGCTTGGCTCTGAGGGAGAATCTCAGTACAGGAAACTTGCAGGAAGTTTTTCTCTGGGCAGAGAGATGTAATTTTCCCTCACAGCCCCCTTCAGACAACCTTCAGTGAAGGCTTTTGAAGCATTGTTCTCAAGAGATTGGGAGAGGGAGGTTCTACTAAAATGTACTGAGCACTCAGTACTCCTCATGGACTGTCTCATTTAATCCTGTGGATTAGATGCTAGAATTATCCTCACTGTACAGGAGAGAAACAAGAGTCTTGAAGAGGTTAGTACACTTGCTCACAATCCCACAGGCGGTTTATGTCCATTGGAACACAGGCTGCCTGACTCCAGACCTAAGCCCTGAACTTCACACCTGATGCCTCTGGAAGAAAAACATTTCAGGGCTTCTTGAAATGCACCACCATAGGGAAATCTTTGGCTTAGAACAAAGACCGAAGGGGTCAAAGCCTACAAAAGCTGAAGTGCATGGAATACAAGATATTTATTCACCCAGGTTATTTTAGGATGCCATCCTTCACCGTGTTTTATATACAACTGTCTTAATGCTTCCTGTTTCTTTACAGCTTCATTACCTGATTAAACAGAATTAAAACAAATACATCCCAATAAAAAAGGCAGCCAAGCTGGAGGATGAGACTATGCACAGGAAACTGTGCTCCCGGACAGACGTGAGGCTCATGTGATTTAAGACCGAGCCAGGAGCCTGTATAAACTTTTCCAACTCTGAGAATGTGAGAACACACGGATCTCAAGCAGATCCCTCACAGACCTCAAGGATCTTCTTCGATTAGAACTGTATATATTTTAAAAAATGGAAAAGCTGCCCAGAGAAAATTTAAATGTAGGATCACACACTCACAAAGTTTTTGTGTGAATGTTCACAGCAGCTCTATTTGTCATTTCAGCTTTCTGGAGAAACTGGGGTCCGTCCAGATATCCTTCAGTGAATAAATGTTGGTTACGTGCACACCATGGAATATTCCTCAGCAAAGAAAAGGAACAAACTATTGATACAGGCAACAATTTGGATGAATCTCCAGGAAAATACATAGGCTGAGTGAAAAAGAGCCAGTCCCCTAAATACGATCCTATTTGCATAACATTTTTGAAATAACAGAAGTTTAGGAATGGAGGCCAAATGCGCAGTTTCCAGAGGTTGGGTGAGGACGAGGGAGGGAATGGGTGTGCCTAAAGAAGGGCAACAGGAGGACACTTGTGGCTTGGGAACTGCGTACTGCCTGCGGCGATGGATACCTGAACCTACATGGTGATAAAGCTGTTAAGAACTTTACACACACTGAAACACAATGAGTAACAGTAAAACTGGGAGAGTAAATCCTATAGGTGGGTTGAATCAATGTCAGGGTCCTGTAACATTATACTGCAACATTAAGATGTTACCACTGCGGAAACCTGGTTAAAATATATTTTACGGGCTGTCATTATGTATTACAAATGTACAAGAATCTAATATTAGCTCAATAAAAATCGCTATTAAAGGATGTCCCTGGTGGCCCAGTGGTTAAGAACCTGCCTGCCAGGCTTCTCTGGTGGCTCAGTGGTAAAGAATCTGCCTGCCAGTGCAGGAGACACAAGTTCAATTCCTGGTCTGGGAAGATCCCACATGCGGCAAAGCAAATAAGCCCATGCATCACAACTATTGAGCATGTGCTCCAGAGCCCGTGCATGGCAACTACTGAGACCTCAAGCCACAACTACTGAGGCCCACATGCTCTAGAGACCGTGCTCCGCAACAAGAGAAGCCACAGCCATGAGAAGCCCGCACACAGCAACTAGAGAGCAGCCCCTGCTAGCTGCAGCTAGACAAAACCCACATGCAGCAAGAAAGACCCAGCGCAGCCAAAAATGAATTAATTAATAAATATATTTTTAATTGCTATTTTTAAAAAATGGACTGGTTCCCTGTCCCGGAAGGATTCCAGTGCTGGTTGTATGCCCCCTGACGAAGGTGCTGTTGGGGAGTTTACTGCATGGGGTGGCCCCTCCAGTTCTCCTGAGGTCCAGGGCAGTGAGGAGGTAGCTGAGCATGGCACGAGGGTCCTCCATTTCTGCCAGCCCACAAGCGTACAGGGAGAATCAGAGAGAAGTAGAATGTCCTCCTTACAGACGCTCGTTCTCTTATACCGAGAAGAAGAGGTGAGCTGAGTGGCTCTGAAGGTATTTGGCAGGTCTACCTCTGTCAACGTCTGCTTTTCCCTAAAGGCTGGGCTCCCCTGGGGTCTGGGGGTTCAGGCAGCTCCCCTGACAAAAATAAAACATGAATGTTGAGGTTGCTACTTAGAATCTGGAAGAAACTTAGAAATCCTCTCCCCAATAAAAGAACCTTCAAGATGGAAAGAGAACAGGAATATTTTGAGACCTAGGAAAGACGTGGATGTTCGAGGAGGTAAAGGGGTTTTGAACATTGTCCTAGCTAAAATGCACGAGCTTCTCCTAAGGAAGTGTTTCCTTCTTGGATAATTTCAAGACCAGTTTCATGTAGATGGTTATTCCTGATGGACCTCTTGAACAGTGAAATGGATAAATGTGAGGTGTCCTTAGAATCCTCTTCCCCCCATAGGTTTAGGCCAAGAGAGACATCCCTTAGGTGAACTTACAAACAAGGTCCCTGAGGCTGGCCACAACTTGCCCGTGCAGCCCAAGTGGCCCAGGCACTGTCTCAGGACTTCCTGGCCAGGTAGCTTCCTTCATGGTCTCTGGGGTCCCCATTCACCACATGCCCTGTGTCCTTATACCAGGACCTACCCCAGTATGTGTGATGTCAGACTCAGGGTACCAACCTTTTTTTTTTTTGGCTGCCACACTATGTGGCATGTGGGATCTTATTTCCCCAAGCAGGGGTCAAACTTTTGCTTCCTGCAGTGAAAGAGCAGAATCTTAACCACTGGACTGCCAGGGAAATCCCCCAGGCACCAGCCTTTAAGGAATATCCTGAGTCCTGGACCGACCCCAGCAAAGCCAGCTCTCACTAGGCCTCCAGCTGACGGTACCTGAAACTCACGGGAAAGTGGAAGTGATGGATGATGACACAGGTACGAAGTCTCCTCTGAATGCCCTCTGGCCTGCATCTGCATCTCCCTGTATCCACATCTGCCTTCCGTGTGCCCTCAAAGAAGGCTCAGCCCCCACAAAGGCACTTTGCGTTTACTGCCACCTAACACAATGCGGACTACCTGCATCTGCCTGTAAATCCATTTTTAAAGTGCAGCAAGGAAAGCTGAAGGAAGGGGAAAGACAGGGCCCCAGTTCAGCCCTGGAGGCTGCATTGTTCTCACACCAGCATTGTTTCCCCCCACAACCCCTGGGGAATCAAATGGGATTGTTTTTCCCCAAGACCGAGCTCTTCAGGTGTGAGCTGCTGTTCCTGGACAACGGTGGTGACCGTGGCGTTTCTGCAACAGGAAAGAGGAAGGAACTGCTGATCTGCGTAGCCAGGGCACCAACAATGTGTGCCCCCCTCCAGCCAGCCAGCAGCAAAGAGGAAAAGAGCTCAGTGTCCATAGTGATAAATCACTGGGAAGCCAGAGGGGGAGAGTCGGCAACAGGATTTTTCCTTTCCTCTGGTTCCCCTGCAAACACTGTCCCAGCTCCAGAGTCTGGTAGCAGCCTGGCGCCTCTCCAGGCTGAGACTCCAGAACCACAGGCAGAGGAAGAGGGAGGGGTCACAGCTAGATGGAAATCGACTTGGAAAACCCTCCACTGCTGAGAGCTGAAGGGAAGGGGCTTGGGCTCCTCTTAAAGGTGAACATTGGCCCAGCAGGACGTTACACCTGAGTGGCCACGTGCCAACTGTTAAGCTCCCCCATGTATGCCACCCACATTATTCCAGTTCACAGGCTTCCCAGGTGGCTTGAGTGGTAAAGGATCTGCCTGCCAAAGCAGGAGATGCAGGTTTGATCCCTGGGTCGGGAAGATCCCCTGGAGAAGGAAATGGCAACCCACTCTCATATTCTTGCCTGGGAAATCCCATGGACAGAGAAGCCTGGTGGGCTACAGTCCATGGGGTCACAAAGAGTCAGACACAACTTATCATGAGCACCTATCCCACATTAAGCCCTGCGTGATCCTGGGTTCTATTATGTGAGCCGCACACATACGGGTAGTACTGGCCTTTTGCAACAGAAGAACAGGCCTGGTGAGGGAGGGAGATGGGCCAGAGACAACTCACCAAGTTAAGACACTTGCTGCAAGTTGCTCCTGAAAGTCTTCAGGGCTCTCACCTGACTCTTTCCCTTGCTTAAGTTAGACTATATTTCCCAAGGAAAATTCCAGTTTTTTGGAAACGCTCTGAAATGTTTGTCCCGAGCCTTGCTGGTTACTCTTCTTTGAGCCTTGTTTATTCTCTTGCCTCTTACCTTTGCATATGCCATTCCCTCTGCTTGGAATGCTGTTCCCTTACTCTCTGGTCAGCTAACCCCTCATGCAAGATGTCTGGGAAGGTTTCCCCATGGTTCAGACACCTCACTTTCTGGGCCCCCACAGAATTTACCCCAACACTATGTGAGTCAGCACAGAGGAGTAGTAAGAAAATGCTCTTCTAGGGCCAGACGAGCTGTGCGATCTCAGGGGACTTGATCTCTCTGAGCTTCCACTTCCTCACAGGCAGGATGGAGAGAACGATAGCACAGCAAGTCCCCTGCGTACAAACAAGTTCTGTTCTGAGAGTGGATGCCTTTAGTCCGATTGTTCGTAAATCCAATGAAGTTAGCCTAGGTACCTAAATAGCACAATTGGCTATATAATACTGTACTGTCATAGGTGTATCATGCTTTTCACACAAATAATACATATAAAAAACCCACAAAAAATAAAGGAAACGTTTCTAATCTTACAGTACAGTACCTTGAAAAATACAGTAGTACCAGCTACATCACCACTGCTGTTATGCTTGCTTCCGGACATCCTGGGCTTAAAATAAAAACACTGTACTACTGTACTCTACACGGAACCATAAAGTACCCCAAAGCACAAGTACTTGTAGAGGATGCACGCACGTGACAGTGTACGCCAGACACACGAACTAAGTCACGTGATTGGACATGCAAACACACGTTTGAGTGTTTGAAAGTTCGCCAGTTGAAGGTCCGTATGGCAGGGACTCACTGTAACCGCCTTCTAGCACTGGTGAGGATTAGACGTTAACACATACAGAGCACTTAGAAAACGCTGGCATACAGCGTTTTCGTGCTCAGTAAACACAGGCTGCTGAAGGATCAGCTGTCTTAACGCGGGACCTTCTCTGTTGCAAACCCTCAGATGGAGCGGCTGTAGCCCTCAGTGGGGTGTTCAGCAGTATGTGTCAGAAGAACTCTGAATTCACAGAAGCCTGCTCTCAGCTGCCGCGTCCACACCAGGCACAGTGCGAGTGTATGAGCTTGACACACACTATCTCACTTAGTGGAGTCACTCCAAGATTGGGCCCAGGAAGCCAGGCATCAGCATTCACCCTGTGAGGCGTGTGGGGTCCTTGATCGGCCCCTCAGATCGCCTGAGAACCCCTCCCATCCTCCTTGCCTGCCTGCCCTGGTTGGGCCTGGAAAGGCTCCCCTCTCGGGGCCAGGCCAGGCGGCTCTCGACCTTCACCAAAGCCGGGCTGCCCCGGCAGTCTGCAAACACTGAGAGAGACTGAAATAATCCACGTAACTGCAGCCCAGAGGCCTGCTTTCTGGGTCCACAGAACTCACCACACCGTGACTGTGAGGTGTGTGGTGGGACAATGCAATCCAAACTGCATATGGGGTGGCCGGTCTCTCTGTGGTTTCACATTCAGAAAAAATGAAACCAAACTCTTCACGCAAATACTTAAGTGGTTTAGTCGCTAAGATGTGTCTAATCCTTGCAACCCCGTGGACTGTAGCCCGCCAGGCTCTTCTGTCCATTGGATTTTCCAGGCAAGAATACCGGAGTGGGCTGCCATTTCCTTCTCCAAAATACTTAAAGAGTTTAAACTAAATCTTATAACAGCTGAAGCCTTTCTGCAGCCAGCTTTTTAATTGCCCTGGAACTTTATAGCAATCCCTAGACCAAATGGAAACAATAAACCTTTTTGGAGGAAAACAAAACCACAAAAACAACTCCCCAGCCATACCCCAGCCTTCCTCAAATCTATTCATCAGCCCACAGGTGAACCCAGACCAACAGGGCTCAACTGGCATGATCAGTATCTGCCTGAAGATACGGCCGCACACACTGAATAAGATGTTGATGATAGTAACTGGCGTTTATTGCAGGGCAACATGTGATTTACATGAGTGTGACCCAGTCCCACCATAACTTGTCCGCAGTGCCAGGCTGGTCGGGGCCGGCCCCAGCCAGGGTCCTTGCTCTTACTGCCCAGTTCGAGTTCCTCCAGCTTCTGGCTGGAATTATATCAACCCAGCAAGCTTGTCCCTTTGTCTATCAAGAACTTCAACTGATCAAATACATACATACAGAAACAGAAAATAGAAAAACCTTTAGCTACTTAGTAAATGCTATTACCGTATGGGCAAAATCTTTCCAATAATGAGATTTAGTTAAGAAATAATAGAGGAGTTGGTGGTGGAGAAAAGGTAGGAATCTCAACCTGCTCAGAAGTCTGGAAATTTCAAAGTAACAGATAGCATTTTGCATTTCTGGTAATCAGGATATCAGTGGTGAACTTTTTCAGGACTGAGAGAAAGCAACTTGTCCCTAAGTGCCCGTTTTAAATGCATTTGGCAGTAGTTTTCATCTAATGACCTAAATTTCTTTAAAAAGTATCTCATTTCATTTACTCCCATTGACTTGAAATAATAGGGTATTACTGAAGAGTGCTTTAAACTTTTTCTTTTTCAAGTGACAAAAGAAAAGCAAGGAAAAATAATAATAAGTCTTCACAGACAAATAGTTAATGAGTGTGTCTGTTCCTTCCATGACTGATTTGAAGCTACAGAAAATTTTACAATGGCGCCATCTAATGGAATATCCAATGTAAAATTTTTACAATATCTAACGTAAAATTTTATCTAAAGGAATATCTAATGTAAAACTTTTACAATGGCGCCATCTAATGGAAGGGGCTTCCCCGGGGCTCAGATGGTAAAGATTCTGCCTGCAATGCGGGAAACCTGGGTTTGATCCTGGGTTGGGAAGATCCCCTGGAGAAGGGAATGGCAACCCACTCCAGTATTCTTGCCTGGAGAATCCCATTGACAGAGGAGCCTGGAGAGCTACAGTCCATGGGATCGCAAAGAGTCAGAGATGACTGAGCATCTAACACACAATGGAATATCAAATTAGACACACAAAAAATCATGTTTTTTACCTTTACATTTGTACCAACCACTTCTTTATCAGCTTGGGACACCCCCATTGCTTATTTTGCCCTTTGGTTATTAAAATATTTCCAGTGGAAACAGAGCATTGATATAAAAATATTATATAAAATACATAGCATAAAAATGGTACGTAAAAGTGATTGAAAATAAAACTTCCCCATTTCTTTCTCCAGAGGACTGTGCATACATAAATAAATGAATGAGTGAAAAACCATATAAACATGTGTAGATATAGATATTATAAATAGATGGAATAGCACTTATTTTCTGCAACGTGCTTTTTTGAACCTTTTGCCCATTACAAATATATTTTCATTTAAATACATAGAACTTGGATTTTTTTTAATGGCTCCAAAATATCTTATACGAGATTCCTTTTCAGGGTAATAAAAATGTTCTAATAGAAATGCAAATCAAAACCACAATGAGATACCATCTCACGCCGGTCAGAATGGCTGCTATCAAAAAGTCTATAAATGATAAATGCTGGAGAGGGTATGGAGAAAAAGGAACACTCTTACACTGTTGGTGGGAATGCAAACTAGTACAGCCACTATGGAGAACAGTGTGGAGATTCCTTAAAAAACTGGAAATAGAACTGCCATATAACCCAGCAATCCCACCGCTGGGCATACACACCAAGGAAGCCAGAATTGAAAGAGACACGTGTACCCCAATGTTCATCGCAGCACTGTTTACAATAGCCAGGACATGGAAGCAAACTAGATGCCCATCGGCAGACAAATGGATAAGAAAGCTGTGGTACACAAACACAATGGAATATTACTCAACTATTAAAAAGAATGCATTTGTATCAGTTCTAATGAGGTGGATGAAACTGAGCCTATTATACAGAGCAAAGTAAGTCAGAAAGAAAAACACCAACACATACTTACCTGGCAGGGGAGATACCATGATCACGAAGGTGGTTTTCCCAGGGCGAGGCTTATCCATTGCACTCCGGATGTGCTGACCCCTGCGATTTCCCCAAATGTGGGAAACTCGACTGCATAATTTGTGGTAGTGGGGGACTGCGTTCGCGCTTTCCCCTGGTTAAAAAAAAAAAAAACAAAAAAAAAAACACCAACACATATATATATAGGTATATATATATTAATGCATATATATGGAATTTAGAAAGATGGTAACGATAACCCTATATGTGAGACAGCAAAAGAGACACAGATGTAAAGAACAATCTGTTGGACTCTGTGGGAGAAGGTGAGGGTGAGATGATTTGAGAAAATAGTGTTGAAACATGTATATTATCATGTGTGAAATAGATTGCCAGTCCAGGTTCAATGCATGTGGCAGGGTGCTCAGGGCTGGTGCACTGGGATGACCCTGAGGGATGTAATGGGTAGGGAGGTGAAAGGGAGGTTCAGGATGGGGAACACATGCACATTCATGTCTGAGTCATGTCAATGTATGGCAAAAACCACCACAATATTGCAAAGTAATTAGCCTCCAATTAAAATTAATTAATTAATTTTTTAAAATAAAAATGTTCTAATAGAATGTAGTGATGTTTGCAACTCTTTGTGACTATATTAAAAAAAAAACACTGAACAACTTTAAATTTTATGGTATGTGAATTACATCACACACACACACAAAAAGCTGTTTAACAAAATAACAGAATGTCAAAAAAAATCCTATAATTTAAACAACCTGTTCCCAATTGATAGGCATTTAGGTGTTTGCAGTTTTTCATGATTACAAGCAAAACTGCATGGATGCCCCTGGACACTTGTAGCTTCAGGTAAGCTTCTAGGACTGCACATATAGGTCTGGATGTGAATGCAGGAATTCTGGTGTTAGCTGGTGTTGTAGAAGCCACTTCAAATTTCTTCCAAGAATATAAAGGTTAGAACATACACTAAAGTGAATTTCTGTTGAGGGTGGATCTGTGTTTCCCTCACTGATCATGCAAGTGAAGTGAAAGTGGCTCAGTCGTGTCCAACTCTTTGCAACCCCATGGACTATACAGTCCATGGAATTCTCCAGGCCATAATACTAGAGTTAAGGGTAGACTTTCTCTTCTCCAGGGGATCTTCCCAACCCAGGAATGGAACCCAGGTCTCCTACATTGCAGGCGGATTCTTTACTAGCTGAGCCACAAGGGAAGCCCGATCATGCAAGGGAGAAGGGCAATGTGTTTAGTCTTCCAACAACAACCTGCGTAGCTCTGTGTGCCTAAGCACCTTGGTTAATATCCCAGATCTGCCTCTGTCAGCTGGAGACCTTGTTCTGTTCCTGAACAGTTTTTCCATCTGTGAAACAGAACAGCTCACAGGGTTACTACGAGGATGGGGTGAACTGGCCCGCATCTGGTGGGCTGACCCTTGGCTAGATGTTCCTGGCTAGATCCTTCCCTTCAGTCTTTGAAACACTCTAGATGAGAGCACAGCAAACCCAAGTAGAAAAGACCCTGGTGAATCCATTCACATTGTGTTGTTCCTGAGTGGTGACCCCCACAACTGGCTGGTGCCCTGCATGAACACCAAAGTCGACTATTCCCAGCTGTGGGCAGGTGGAGCAAGTCTCAGCAACAAGGAGGTTGAGACTGACAACTGCCCTGGGAACTGTCTGGATTCCCAGAATCCTCAGCACCGCTCTCCCTGAGAGGGGAGAGGAGAGGTCACTTGTCATCACTCCAGGGTCCAGGAACAGACAACCCTCTCAGCAGCAGCCCAGCCATCATGATACAGGAGAACTGGAGAAGAAGAGGAAATTATCAAAGTCCCTGTCAGCTCCAACCCCTTCAAAGAATCACAAAGCTGCCTTCTTATAAGGACCCTGGTACAACGTCATCTTGGCTTCCCCAGTGTCTAAGCGCTAAAGAATCCACCTGAATTGCAGGAGCCGCAGGAGACACGGGTTTGATCCCTGGGTTGGGGAGATTCCCGAGGAGGGCATGGCAACCCACTCCAGTATTCTTGCCTGGAGAATTCCATGGACAGAGGAGCCTGGCTACAGTCCATGGGGTCCCAAAAAGTACGATACGACAGAGGCGACTTGGCACATGCACATGCAGGCCATCTTAACCGATTAAATCTGCAAATATCTGATTTTCAGATAAGCTCACATTCTAAGGTGCTAGGCGGGTGTGAAGTCTAGGGGGCACCATTCAATCAAGTACAGAATCTATGGGAACAAATCAGAAATAGTGAGCTGCAGCCCAGAACATCTTCTGCTCAGATCAGAACAGCCCAGAATGTCTTTTTACACTGCACAAAAAGCAGTACAAAATAAAGCAAATGATTTCTATTTCTGGAATGAAAACCAATTTGATTATTCGAACAGAAAACATGAACAGGACTCAGAAGTTGTGCTGTGAATAGATGGGGCTCAGAAGTTATGATGCAAAAAATTGAAAATACTAAATATATTTCATCAGAATGGTAATCGTGTTCTGACAAAGCTCATTGCTCTAATAAATTCTACAATTCTAGTGAGGAAAATAATGAAAAAAAAATCTTAAATCTGTATTTGAATAATAAAAATTCTGGAAGTTAAAACATCAAAATTATATCTATGAAACAAGTGACAATATTCAGAAACTGCTATCAGACTTTTAACACAATCTAATGTATAGTTTTAAGTAATTAAGTATTTTTAGACATAAAATGAATGGAATTTCAAAAAAGAATAAAAAAGCATGTGTGTATCATTGTGACCTAAATTAATGGCTCCACTTGTTATAAAATGTCACTATTGAAATAAAACACATTTTGAAAATTTATAAATTAAGGCAATAAAATCTGCATCATTTCCCCCCAGTTTCAACTACTTCCTAACATGTATTTTTAAATCAAAATGTAATATTCAAGTCTTCAAAAATAGTTGCTTATTTTTGCTCATCTCTTAAAGGGGAGGAACATGTAAAATACTATATCCAAATTTTACTGTCAGTGCTTGAGAAATATGGTTACTGGGTTTTATGCATGGTGGGAGTACTAGAGCAGGGTAAAGAAAAAGTCTGGGAAATCTGGAGTGTCAGCCAAGATTTTAGAAACTGTTTCTAGACCCTTTAGTTTGGTGGTAGGCTAGAAGCCTAGCTCCCTCCCTCCACGACTGACTGGGCAGAGCGGCATATCCTCTCTGAGGGATAGCTTATCCAGAGATGCCTGGGTGGTTCCCGGCACATCCCCCCAGGCCCATGACCATGACTGAACAGTGGAGGGAAGGTGCGGGTGTCTTGCCACCAGATGGACCAAACTCCAGGGCACAACTCACACCCCACATCACCCCAAGGGAGCAGACAATGGGTCAAGTTCAGAAGGACCCTATCTTTGCTTAGTTTCTTCCCACATCCTGTTCTATGTGCCCATCCCCGTCCGTTCTCCTTCAAGCACTCCCTCAATAAACCACATACTCAAGAAGCCTGTCTCAGGCTCTATTGCTCAGGAACCTGTCCTCAGACAGATGGGGTCAAACCCTCCACAGTCACCGATGGGTGAGGTGGTTAAAGATGTGAGGGACTTCCCGGGTGGTCCAGTAGCTAAGACTCTCTCCAAGGCAGGAGGTCCAGTTTCAATTACAATTAAGGGAATTAGACGCCACATGCTGCAGCTAAAGATTCTAATGCCCCAGTGAAGATGGAAGATCCTGAGTGCCACAACTGAGACCCCCCCAAAAAAAGATGTGAATCATGTCAATCTTAAAGTATTTTTCTGACAAACTTTTAATTTACCTTCTTTCATCAAACATTAGAGAGAATTACGTATTATGTCTCAAGACTTGAGAATCAAGACAATGAAAATTGGAAGGCTTCTGGACTTTACAGAGAATTTGTGGTACAACAGTCGCAGTTTGGAAATTTTGAACTCTTACATGTTCATTTTAATGGAAGTGGTAAAATATTTGGAAAAGTAAATATTTTAGGGAGTTTTATGGTTAATTAGGGATGTGTTGTGCTGTGCTTAGTCGCTCAGTCGTGTCCGACTCTTTGCGACCCCATGGACTATAGCCTGCCAGGCTCCTCTGTCCATGGGGATTCTCTAGGCAAGAATACTAGAGTGGGTTGCCATGCCCCCCTCCAGGGGATCTTCCCAACCCAGGGATCGAACCCATGTCTCCCACATTGCAGGAGAATTCTTTACAGTCTGAGCCACCAGAGGAGCCCTAATTAGGGATATTCTAAGATAAATTTTAATACTTCTATTTATTATATTTTATATTACATTATATTTATATTATATTACATAGATACAATAAATATTTATTAATTTGAAGTGCAATTGACTTATCATATTCTGTAAGTTATTTCACTTAGTATAACACCCTCTAGGTCCATCCAGGTTTTCTCAAACAGCAAGATTTCATTCTTTTGTGGGTGAGTAATATTTCATTGTGTGTATGTGTGTGTGTGTATATATATATATATATATACTACATCTTCTTTATCCATTCATCTATTGATGGAGACTTAGGTTGTTTCCATAGCTTGGCTGTTGTAAATAATGCTACAGTGAATATAAGGATGCTTATATCTTTTCACATTAGTGTTCTGTTTTCTTCAGAAATGCCCCAGAAGTGGAGTTGCTGATCTCTATGATAGTTCTATTTTTAATTTTTTGAGGAACCACCATACTGTTTTCCATAGTGGCGGCAGCAATCTGTATTCCCAACAACAGCACATGAGGGTTCCCTTTTCTTCACATCCTCACCGACACTTGTTATTTGTTGTCTTTTTGATGACAACCATTATGACACGTGAGTTTCCCTGATGGCTCAAACAGTAAAGAATTTGCCTGCCATGCAGGAGACCCAGGTTCAGTCCCTGGGTTGGGAAAACCCCCTGGAGAAGGAAATGGCAACCCACTCCAGTACTCTTGCCTGGAGAATCCCATAGACAGAGAGATCCGGCAGGATACAGTCCACGGGGTCTCAAAGAGTCAGACACAACTGAGTGACTTTCACTTTCATTATGACAGGTGTGAGGTGATGTTTTACTGTGATTTTGATTTGCGTTTCCCTGATGATGAGTGATGTTTAGCATCTTTTCACATGGAGATTTTTTTATTATAAATCTATTTATTTATTTATCTATTTATTTAGTCTTATTATCAAGTGGAGATTTTAATACTTTTAGATTTATAATATTAATTTAATAAATGAAAGAGAAGTGAAAGATACTATAAAAATGAAGAACTATGGCATGATTTCTTATAGTAAAACAAAAATAAATGTTAATTCCAAGAGAAAAATATAATATCTTAAAATAAATTATAATATTAAAATGCATTTGTTATTTGAGGGCAAAATGAAAATAACTTAATTCTAAAGTCATTTAAATTTATAGAATCCTGACACTACTAAATGGTATTTGTAAAGATATATGGGAGCATATATTCTTGGGCTTCCCTGGTGGCTCAGCTGGTAAAGAATCCGCCTGCAATACGGGAGACCTGGGTTCGATCCCTTGGTTGGGAAGATCCCCTGGAGAAGGGAAAGGCTACCCACTCCCATATTCTGGCCTGGAGACTTCCATGCACTGTAGTCCATGTGGTTGCAAAGAGCTGGACACGACTGAGCAATTTTCGCTTTCACTTTCACGGGAGCATAAATGAAATTAAACCAATGGATTAAATGATTTTTTGTGATTTAGAAATAAAAGATAATAGAAATATTGGGTATAGGGCTTCCCAGGTGGTTCAGTGGTAAAGAATCTGTCTCTCAATGTAGGAGATGCAGGTTTGATTCCTGATTCAGGAAGATCCTACATGCCTCAGAGCAACTAAGCCCGCACACCGCAACCATTGAGCCTGTGCTCTAGAGCCGGGGAGCCACGGCTTCTGAGCCCACATGCCTCAACTACTGGGGCCTGAGTGCCCTAGAGCCTGTGCACCGCCTCAAGAGAAGCCACTGCAACGAGAAGCCTGTGTGCCGCAACTAGAAAGGTAATTGATACGATGAATTTCGGTGGACCATGATAGTGCAGATTCGTCATGATTTGGGCCCTATGCAACGCGTCAGGTCCATGGATGAACTTTTTTCTTTTTCCACTTGAGACTTTCTATCCGATTTGTTGTGTAATCTTTGATAAACTATGATCCTTTTTGGGGGGCCTCGATAAGGTACTCCTAGTAACGTTTACTAACAGCCCTAAGAAGAACTTCCTCCAGTTTCCTTTGCTGTCTTTGCTATCTGCTTTCTTTTGTTGCGGTCTGCAGGCTTCCTGCCTGAGCTGAAAGTTCCACATGCAGAAATGCCCCAGACACGTCAGCTTTTCTAAAAGAGCCCCCATCCTTCTGGGCATGACAGTTCTCAGGCCAGGATGGATAAGACACTGGTGGGAAATGTCAAAACCAAAACCTCTGATTCCCTTTAGCAGAAATTCTGGCGTTGAGAGTTATGCCACCAGAGATTAAACTGCTTTCCCTCCCTCTCCTTTAGTGAGAGAAATTGCCACCAATATTGCCATCTGAAGTCACTGAGTGCTGTCTTTGTTGGAAGGGTGGGTGCCTGAGAAGTAACTTTTACTATTGGAAGGAAATAAAGGCCTTTTACAAACTGAGGGCTAACTTTGCATTTTTCTTTTACAAACTGAGGGCTAAGATGATTTGCTTCCAGACAGTGGCAGCAGACAGGGAGGAAGTGGGGGTGATGGCAGCAAGCCCTGGGCTCTGTTCAGACCCCCAGTGGTGTGCGGCTGGGCATGACTGACCACAACAGGCTGGGAACCTGGGGAGCCCAAGCAAGGAGCCCCTGGAGCAAGTTAATACTGGAGACTGGATGATGTTTTGGAAGAACTTGCACCCAGGCAGGGATGTGTCTTCCCCACGGAGAGGGCACCTGTCCACAAGAACGCAAGAGGCCTTCAGGGTCAACCCTTCAGGCAACAAGAGTCAGTAACCTGGGAATTCCCTGGCGGTCCAGTGGTTAGGACTCTGCACGTGCACTGCGGAGGATGCAGGTTCATTCTCTGGTCAGGGAACTACGATCTCACAAGTTGTATAGCTTAGCCAAAAAAAAAAACCACCAATAAGAAAAGAAAAAAGAACCAGTAACCCAAGTGGCACAGCCCAATCACAGCCCCCGCCACTCAGGAACCCCTCACCCCCTTCCCACTCCCCACTTCACGCTGGTGGCAGTAAAAGATGCATCCACTTGGCAGAGTCAGGAGAAGTCTGGACTGGGTGGAAGTGAATCACAAGCCACTTCAGGGCTGTAATTTAGACACACTGAGGCTGCTGGGGCCCTGGAGAAAATTCAGAGCCCCAGGTTTCATCCCCAGGAAGCCTGGAGCAGGGCCTAGAAGCCAGTATTTAACACAGTCAGGGATTTCTCCTGCCACGTTTCTCTGTGTCTCTCTCTAGACAGCCAATATTGCTCCCCAAGACTAAACCAAACTTTCCACTCACTTCCTTTTGACCCAGGCTGAATCCAAAAAGAGATGATCAGGTGGGTTTGCATAAAGACAATGTTGTTGTTGTTTAGTTGCTAAGTAATGTCTGATCCTTTTGTGACCCCATGGACTATATAGCCTGCCAGGCTACTCTGTCCGTGGATTTTCCAGGCAAGAATACTGTAGTGGGTTGCCATTTCCTACTCCAGGCGATCTTTCCCACCCAGGGATCAAACCCGGGTCTCCTGCATTGGCAGGTGGGTTCTTTACCACTGAGCCACCAGGGAAGCCCATAGTAGCCACACCTTCTCTTTTTCTCACAGTCCGCTTCCCTGCCAGCCTGAATTAAAGGCAACCTGCCATATCCCTCTCTGCCTACATGTGCTCACAGAGGAGCACAGGGTCACACCAACCATCCCTCTCACATCAGGCTAGTCCACACAACTCCAATTTCTTTAAATTCGTCAAAAAAGAGGAAGTTCTCTCTGTGATTCGCTGATGAGAGGCAGGGAGGCCATCAGGACTCCTTTGCCCTCCTCCCCGATTTCATTCAAGAGAATGTGGGGCTATTTAAACCAGCCGTTCTTTGGGGCATTTTTCTTTCTGTCACATCTGAGGCTCACTTACCATTTCGAAGCTTGAATCTCCAAACCAAAACGTCATGTGGAAGAAGAGTTTTCTCATGTTCCTTTTCTCTCTTTCAGTTCAAAAGGCTGCACTGGATTGTGAAAGAATAAGAAAAACAAATGGTAAGTTTCACGTACTTCTCTGTTGTACTAAAGCCGCTTTCACCGAAACGGTGAGACAGTCAGCTTTAATCGCGCACCGTCACGGGCAGGTTCTTCTGTGCTTTTTGATGAACAGCCAAAGAGAAGAGTTTTTCCACTTTGTACTGTTTAAAATGAAGTGATTTTAGGGAGGGAGTCAGAGAATCTTTCCTGAAACTAAGAAACAAAATGTTGAGCTTGTTTTTTTTTTAAACAATGAAATGGTTCTTTCTTTCTCTGTTGTTTTTTAATTAGAAAATCAACCCACAATTGTTGTAAAATAATTCAGGTGACACTAAAAACATATCCTGGGAGGCAGTTTATCATCATAGAGCCAGGCTGTTGCGGTCCTAACCTTGTTTCTATCCTTTTCCAGCTGGTAGTCTGGGCACATGACGAAAACCACTTTAAGCTTAATTTCTATCCTCTGTGAAGCGGGTCGGGGGCAGGGGGAATAAAGGCACCTCCCTGGGAGGGCTGTTGTGAAGACTGAGACAAGCCCTGTCCCTCAGCACAGAGCCGAGTGCATGGGGAGCCATGAGTAAATGTAGCCCAGGTCGTTGTAAAAGGTGAACAAACGTTCTGCTGTAAATAGATCCCCTCAGTCCCTCCCCCATCTCTGTGTCCAGAAGCAACCACTATTAACAGTCCTTTTCGCTCCAAT
Source organism: Bubalus bubalis (assembly GCF_019923935.1). NCBI lineage: Eukaryota > Metazoa > Chordata > Mammalia > Artiodactyla > Bovidae > Bubalus > Bubalus bubalis. The sequence continues at coordinate 14,457,673 of NC_059159.1, read as the reverse complement.
ATCAAAGCAAACAAACTCTTCTGTGACCTGTTTTTTTTTAAGTTAACACGTCCCAGACTTCTTTCTAAGAGGAAGTTGTAGATTTAGCTCCCTTCTTTTCAACAGTTGCATGGCAGTTCACAATAGGACTTAGTCATAATTCATTGAACCATCATTCCCTTATTTTATGCCTTATCATAGAAACCATACTGCAGTAAACGTCCTTTGTGGACACATGAGCGTGTGAGTTCATGTAGGATAAAATCCTAGAAGTGAAATGGCTGTGTTGAAGGCCATGTCCATTTGAATTGTTACAGCTAATGCTCAGTTGCCCTCCTAACACACTGAACTGGTGCATGTTCACCAACGCTGACCACAGACATGGGTTAAGTGTGAGTTTCTCACCCTCTCTCAGACAGTGGATACAATCAATTTTTTAAATTTTTGTCAATCTGATGAGTACAAAAATAATATCTCAATGTTGTTTTAGTTCGTGGTTGCCTCGTCACTCATAAAGCTGTGCTTCTTTCTCATGTTTGCTGACTACAAAAGCTCTAGCATGCCCATATAAAAGACATTTAGGGATGGCGATCTGGCTGCAAAGAGAGGTGAGGTCTTATCTTGAATCTGAGCTTACATAAGACTGAGAATATATTAATTGTCCAGATCAAAGTGTAGATCGCTGGCGTTTTTGAGGGGTCTAAACCCCTCCTCCACCCAAGCCATCCCTCGAACACTATTTCTTCTTCAGAGAATTACCTATTCATATTATTTGACCATTTATTTGATTGCCTTTTCCTTATTAACTTGCTATTGGTTTATGTATATTAGGGCTTCCCTGGTAGCTCAGATGGTAAAGAATCTGCCTGCAATGCAGGAGACCTGGGTTCCATCCCTGGGTTGGGAAGATCCCCTGGATAAGGAAATGGCAACCCACTCCAGTATTCTTGCCTGGAGAATCCCATGGACAGAGGAGCCTGGGCAGGTCCATGGAGTCCCAAAGAGTCAGACATGGCTGAACGACTAACACGTTTATCTTACGTATATTAAAAGAATCCTATGTGGGGAAACAGTGGAAACAGTGTCAGACTTTATTTTTCTGGGCTCCAAAATCACTACAGATGGTGACTGCAGCCATGAAATTAAAAGACGCTTACTCCTTGGAAGGAAAGTTATGACCAACCTAGATAGCATATTCAAAAGCAGAGACATTACTTTGCCAACAAAGGTTCGTCTAGTCAAGGCTATGGTTTTTCCCGTGGTCATGTATGGATGTGAGAGTTGGACTGTGAAGAAGGCTGAGCGCCGAAGCATTGGTGCTTTTGAACTGTGGTGCTGGAGAAGACTCTTGAGAGTCCCTTGGACTGCAAGGAGATCCAACCAGTCCATTCTGAAGGAGATCAACCCTGGGATTTCTTTGGAAGGAATGGTGCTAAAGCTGAAACTCCAGTATTTTGGCCACCTCATGTGAAGAGTTGACTCATTGGAAAAGACTCTGATGGTGGGAGGGATTGGGGGCAGGAGGAGAAGGGGACGACAGAGGATGAGATGGCTGGATGGCATCACTGACTCGATGGACGTGAGCCTGAGTGAACTCCGGGAGTTGGTGATGGACAGGGAGGCCTGGCGTGCTGCGATTCATGGGGTCGCAAAGAGTTGGACATGACTGAGCGACTGATCTGATCTGATCTGATCTGATGCTTATTTATGTTTTAAGTACATTCTTCTAGGCTTCCACTTGTCTTAATTTTGCCATGGAAGAGTTTAAAGTTTTAGAATAGTTATTTCTTTCAGTCTTTTCTTTATGGTTCCTGTTTTGTCGGTCTTACTTGGAAGACCTTTTCCAACAGATGATATAAAAATGTTTCTGTGTATTTCTCTTAATTCTTTTATAATCTTAAATTTTAACATTAGATTTTCTGATGAGGGTTATTTCTTCCCTTGGCATTTTTAAATAATAAAATACAAACACATAATCTATCAGAGATTACTAGGATTGTGGCAAAAAGAGTCAGAAGGCCGTTTAGAGAGGCTATAAGAATAAAATAAGTTTAAATAGTGTAATAGGTTGAGACACATCAAATATGTTTACATCTATGAGTTCACAATGATTCTTAAACAAAAATAACGATAATAAAGGAGAAACATCTCACTGTTTTAAGATACTAGGAAACCAACTCATTATTTTTTAAAATTGGTCAATAACAGAAGAGAATCTAGTATTTATCCTCCCTTTTCTAGACAAACCGATCCACAGTGTAACCAAAGAGTTGACAAGGGTATTTCTCTTTAGATAATTATGGGTTATAAATGAAAAAGAATTGGTATATCCCCATTTTGCAACCTCTAATGAAATTATCAGTGTGCACATGTGTTCTCAGGCATGTGTCTGACTCCTTGTGACCCCATGGACTGTAGCCCACCAGGCTCCTCTGTCCATGGAATTTCCCAGGCAAGAATACTGGAGTGGGTTGCCACGCCCTCCTCCAGGGGCATCTTCTTCACCCAGAGATCGAATCTGCATCTCCTGCCTAAGCAGATGGATTCTTTACCACTGTGCCACCTAAGAAGCTCAATGAAATAATGTTTCTGGGTAACCATCATCAAAGCCTGCTAACAAACAAAAAAAAGAGATGATCAGACATTATGTGCCTCCTAATGGAAGTACACCTACCCTCTAAGTTGCATTCTTGCTAAATAAAAGCTAATCTGAATTTCATCAAGCCTCTGGACAGGAGATAGAAGAACATGATAAAGGAGCACCATGGGAATGTAATTAAAGAAATCCAGACCATGGAAAACACTTCAGAACAAACAACTTGCTATTTTCAACAGATAAAGTACCGGGGGAATAAAAGAGACGGAAAGATCTATCGATGAAAAAAGACATAAGAAACATTTCAACTAACTACAACAGACCATCATGGATCCTAAAAGAAAAGTCAGACAGTTGGGGGAATTTGAACAGTAACTAGATATCTGGTAATATTTTTAAAATATTGTTAATTTTCAGGTGGGATAATAGTATTGTTATTTTTACCAAAGAGTCCTTACTTTTTAGAGATTAAAAACTATTAATATGAATGTCCTTCAGCCAAAGATCATTGGAGACACATGTGTAGTTGAACAAAGTTAGGTTTTGAGGGAAAATGTGTACCATGGGAACGAGCAAGAGGCATCCCAGAATAAGATTTGTGTTAGGTAACTTGGAGGAAGATTTGAGGCAGCAGGGTTTACTCTGAATTGGATTCTCTCTCTCTCTTTTTAAATTTATCTAGTTACCTGACCAGGTATCAAACCCAGGCCCCTGCATTGGGAGCATGGAGTCTTAGCCATTGGACCACCAGGGAAGTCCCTGAATTGGATTCTTTTAGCAAATGGAAACAACAACACGATTGGGCATCTTAGTAATTCTTATCTGATACCCAGCGTGAGACTGATGCATGAAGCAGAGCCCCCAAAGCCAGGGCTCTGGGACAAACTAGAAGTATAGGGAGGGGAAGGAGGTGGGGGGGCGTTTCAGGATAGAGGGACACATGTATAAGTGCTGGCCAATTCATGTTGATACATGGCAAAAACGATAACAATATTGTAATTATCCACCAAGTAAAATAAATTAATTAATTAAAAATAAAATAAATAATTCTTATCCGAAAGATAAGCAGTGCAAGACAAAAACCATGACTGATAAAGAAGCAGCTGTCAACCGTACTAGCCAGTTTAGAGGGATATTTGGCCATTTTTGTGTTTTGGACGATGTTCACATCCTCATCTGTGTTTAGACAGGAGTCATCTGGTCGTTTTGTCTCGATCTAATATGGTCATAGGGTGGCCTTGTTTGGTACCAGGGACCAGTAAGTTCCAAGCCAGAACAAAAGAGCTCGGTGAGGTCACCCATCTCTCACTGGGAGAGGCCTCTGAAGGTGCGGAGACTTCCTCACACACTGTCCAGCCTGGATGCGCAGGCAAGAAATGCCCCCCACCTCTGGGAAGTTCGCCAGGAAAAGAGGGTCTCCGCCACCTCGACCCACAAAATGTGGCTTGACAACCGTGGGGTTATTATCATTGGACGGTAAAAAGGACTTTCTCTTGTGTTATTTTGTTTTCCAGAATTGCCTTCTCCAAGTTTGTACTCACAAACGGACACAGTCATGAGGGGTCAGAATGTATCTCTATCGTGTTTCCAACAGAACAAATCACTAGAGATCACCTATTTTTTGTTTCGGGGTGAGAAATGCCTGCAAACCCAGGATGGAAAAGATGAACCCGTGACTTTTAACCTAACAGTGTCAGAAGCCCATGATCTGGGTCCCTACAAATGCAAAGTCCAAGTTGCTAACTGTTCAAAATACAGTCTTCCATTCAACTTCACATTTGCCGGTAAGTAAAACACTTGTTCGGAGAAGGCAATGGCACCCCACTCCAGTACTCTTGCCTGGAAAATCCCATGGATGGAGGAGCCTGGTAGGCTGCAGTCCGTGGGGTCGCTAAGAGTCTGACACGACTGAGCGACTTCACTTTCACTTTTCACTTTCATGCATTGGAGAAGGAAATGGCAACCCAGTGTTCTTGCCTGGAGAATCCCAGGGATGGTGGAGCCTGATGGGCTGCCGTCTATGGGGTTGCACAGAGTTGGACACGACTGAAGCGACTTAGCAACAGCAGCAGCAGCAGCAAAACGCTTGTTACTCAGGGGCCCTGTGATTTGGGGGGATTATTTCCTGTTCTAGGGTGGACTCTCTGTTCTGCTGGTTAACACTCTCTCAAAATCCTAGCATATGTGTTACTGAGATCTTGTTTAAGAAACAAGATCATTTGTTTCTTAATAATTCCATTTCACTTTCTCTCCCAAAGACGTTTAGCCATTTCAGATGATAGTCTGATGGCCTAAGACTAAAAGTCTTACATCAACAATTGAGAAAGTTGTTGAAATCCTTTCTAAATGCTTTTCTCTGGATTCTTGTCATATAGGCATACACACAAAAAGAGACTTTTTCTCTGAAGATTCAAGTAAGAAGTCTTGGAATCAGTGTTGGACCCTGTGGCAAGGGCCTTCAGAGCCTCAGACTTTCCCCAGCTCCTTCTCTTTACGATGGCCTTTGGCCAGCACTCTTTCCACCTAGCCACCTCTTTCCCTGCCCTTCCCCCACTCTACCCACAGCTTGTGGGATCTCAGTTCCCTGACCAGGGCTTGAACCCGGGACACAGCAGTAAAAGCCCAGGATCCTAACTGCTAGGCCCCCAGGGAACTCCCCAACCACATTTTATCACTTTTACATTTTTCTCTCCCATCTTCCCACCCCAAGCCTCTCACAGCCTAGCATTAATGGCCTCATCCATGACAGTGACCTTGATATTGGACTACTGGGAGAGGAAGAGAGGGTTTTCAGGTAATATGTGTACCTGGAGTCTTCCAAACAGAGGACCCCTGGCTTACTGATCGAGTATTTGGGTGATTCTCTGGGTCTGTGCTCTCCAGCACGGTAGCCACTAGCCACATGTTGTTATTTAAGTTTCAATTCAAGTTAGTTAAAATTAGGTGAAATTTAAAAAATGCAGTTCCTCCATCTTGTTAGTCACACTTCAAGCGCCCAGAAGCCATGAGTGTGGGGTGGCTGTTCTATTAGACAACACAGACACAGAACAGATCCATCATCACAGAAAGTTCTATTGGATGTCTCTACTCTAGGTCAATGATTCTTAGCTTTTTAGAGTATAACCATTTTAACAATGTAATGATAGTGATGGATACCTTCCCCGAGATGTTTTCAGGAGACTACCGAAGCAAACATCTGCACAAGACTATAAGGGATGCCATGGACTCTGGATTAGAGCCATCTCAGGGACCTCCCTGGCAGTACAGTGGTTAAGACTACAGGCCTTCAGTGCAGGGGGCACAGGTTCATTCTCTGGTCAGGGAACTAAGAGCCCACATGCTGTGTGGCTCAGCCAAAATTTTTTTATTTAAATAAAAAAAAGAAAGAAAGAACCAATCATCTTAGGACAAATTTGAACACAAACTCAATTGAAGCCATAACTGTAAAAGAAATGTAAAAAGACAACCATGTAAACAAGGTCTAGGATGTGGCGCATAATGTGAGGGCAGTGTCCTCGCTGATAATATTCTCTGGTGGTCAGATTCCTGCTGGACTGGGCAGCCTGGATTTGCAGAAAAAGCAATGCAAGGGGCATCAGGGAACCCATGTATACCCCTAGCTTCCTGTGCAAGGCTGAAGCCTTAAATCAATGGTTTTTAAAAAAAAAACAAAAAAAAAACCCCAGTCCTCATTTCCTGAGCATCTGTCCCACAGACAGGTGTACAGTCTTCCCACATCCTGTCTTCAAAGTAAATGCATTAGCTTCCTGCAATGTGTCTCCAGCAGTGATTACACTGCCTGGTAGAATTTTTTTATAGATTATAAACCTGTATCATCTTCATTTAGGTCAGACTAGGAGAGTTATGACCAACCTAGGTAGCATATTCAAAACAGAGATATTAATTTACCAACAAAGGTCCGTCTAGTCAAGGCTATGGTTTTTCCAGTGGTCATGTATGGATGTGAGAGTTGGACTGTGAAGAAAGCTGAGCGCCAAAGAATTGATGCTTCCAAACTGTGGTATCGGAGAAGACTCTTGAGAGTCCCTTGGACTGCAAGGAGATCCAACCAGTCCATTCTAAAGGAGACCAGTCCAGGGTGTTCATTGGAAGGACTGATGCTGAGGCTGAAATTCCAATACTTTGGCCACCTCGTGCGAAGAGTTGACTTATTGGAAAAGACCCTGATGCTGGGAGGGATTGGGAGCAGGAGGAGAAGGGGACGACAGAGGATGAGATGGCTGGATGGCATCACCGACTCGACGGACATGAGTTTGGGTGAACTTCGGGAGTTGGTGGTGGACAGGGAGGCCTGGCGTGCTGTGATTCATGGGGTTGCAGAGAGTTGAACACGACTGAGTGACTGAACTGAACTAAACTGAACATCTATTGAGTGCCTACCCCATGTGAATAACTGTCTTGCATGCTGCCAGAGTTTCGATGATACCTAAATCAAGGTCTTGTTCCCAACTCAGTAAGGGATATGAGCCTTGAACACAGATTCATTCTTTGATCCACTCATCAAATATTTAATGATATCCCCAGTGTGCCAAGCCCTGGATATACATTAGTTCCTGCCTTGGTGGAGCTTATAGTCTAATTGAGGAGGCATGAAACCCAAATACCCAGTCAAATAAATTCATAATCACAAACTGTGTTTATGGTTATAAAGAAAAAGAAACTGGCACAGTGATGGAGAAAAGTTGGGGAGTGGGTGGTGAATGGGGAGTGACTTCCTTAGATAGGGTAGTTGTGTGCATGCTAAGTCAATTCAGTCGTGTCCAACTCGACTATCAACTGTAGCCCGCCAGGTTCCTCTGTCCATGGAGATTCTCCAGGCAAGAATACTGGGGTGGGTTGCCATGTCCTCCTCCAGGGGAATCTTCCCGACCCAGGGATCAAACCTACATCTCTTAATGTCTCCTGCATTGGCAGACGGGTTCTGTTTTTTGGCTGCCCAGGAGTCTTAGTTGTGGCATATGGAGATCTAGTTCCCTGACCAGGGGTTGGACCCCTAGAGTCTTAGCCTCTGGACCACTAGGGAAGTCCCGGCAGATGGGTTCTTTACCCCTATTGCCACCTCCGAAGCCCAGATAAGATAATTATGGAAGGACTTTCTAAGGGGATGGCATTTCAGGGGACCCCTGAAGGATGAGCAATGATTTGCTACAGTGAGAGAAAGAAGGCTCTAGTCAAGGGATAATACCCTGTGCTGGGGGCTCCACCTTGAGGAAGAACTTGGCTGTTGGGAAGGGTGTAATACGCCACTGGTATGGCTGGAGGTCAGATGAGGGGACGGTGAGCTCAGGTGAGACTGGAAAGGGGAGGGGAGAGCCAAGTCAGGCCTATGACCCCATTTATCATCTTTGAACTTAATTCTTCCTGGGTGGGGCAGGGCAAGGGTAGAGGTTGGGGATTGGCTGGGAGGCTTCTGCAGTCATCCAGGAGATAAACAGTGGGGAGATGGAGAGGAGTGGACGGGGTCAGAACAGACTTTGGAGGGAGAAACAACAGGACTTGCTGAGTGATTAGGTTTGGAATCATAGGTAGTAAAGGTGAGGAAGGAGTCAAGAATGACTCTCAGGTGTCTACTGTGATCAGCTGATGGACAAGGAGTGGTGTCGTTTACTGAAAGGGGCAAAAATAGAAGTTGTTCAATGGGTATAAAACTTTGGTTAGAGTTAACAATGCTGTACTATGCACTTAAAACTTTAAAAAGGTAAATCTCTACAAATGACCCAGTTTCATTCATTTTTATGACTGAGCAATATCCCATTGTATATATGTACCACATCTTCTTTATCCATTCACCTGTCATTAGACCTATCAGCTGCTTCCACGTCCTGGCTATTGTAAATAGTACTACAATGAACATTGGGGTACACATGTCTTTTTGAATTATGGTTTTCTCCAGATATGTCCAGTAGTGGGATTGCTGGGTCATATGGTAATTCTATTCCTAGTTTTTTGAGCAAACTCCATACTGTTCTCCATAGTGGCTGTATTAATTTACATTCCCACCAACAGTGCAAGAGGGTTCCCTTTTCTCCACACCCTCTCCAGCATTTATCATTTGTAGTTCAGTTCAGTTCAGTCGCTCAGTCATGTCCGACTCTTTGCGACCCCATGAATCGCAGCACACCAGGCCTCCCTGTCCATCACCAACTCCCGGAGTTCACCCAGACTCACGTCCATCGAGTCAGTGATGCCATCCAGCTGTCTCATCCTCTGTCGTCCCCGTAGACTTTTTTAAAAAAGTACTTATTTATGTATTTGGCTGCATCAGGCCTTAGTTGCAGCACATGGGGTCCTTGTTGCATCGTGCAGGATCCTTCACTGTGGCGCACAGGTTCCAGAGCCCTGGGGTTCAGTAGTTGGGCTCCTGGGCTCAGTGGCCTGGTAGCACATGGAATCTTAGTTCTTCAACCAGGGATTGAATCCATGTCCCCTGCTTTGCAAGGTAGATTCTTTTTTTTTTTTTTTTTAAGGTAGATTCTTAACCATTGGATCAGCAGAGAAGTCCCTATTGTTTGTAGAGTTTTTGATGATGGCCATTCTGACCGGTGTGAGACATGGATGGACCTAGAGTCTGTCATACAGAGTAAAGTCAGAAAGAGGAAAAAAAAAAATCATGTATTACTGCATATGTGTGGAATCTAGAAAAATGGTACAAATGAACCTATTTGCAGGGCAGGAGTAGAGACTGAGACACGGGGAACAGATGTGTGAATATGGCAGGGGTGGGATGAACTGAGATATTGGGATTGATGGTATGTGCTCTGCCACATGTGAAACAGATAGCTAGTGGGAACCTGCTTTATAGCACAGGGAGCTCAGCTCAGTGCTCAGGGATGGGGGTGTGTTAGAAGGGAGGTCCAAGAGGGAGGGGCTGTATGTGTACATATAGCTGAGTCACTTCATTGTACAGCAGAAAATAACACGTTGTAAAGCAACTATACTCCAATTTAAAAAAAAGAAAAAAAGAATCTACTGTATAGCACAGGGAACCCTACTCAATACTCTGTAATGACCTATATGGCAACTGAGAGAGTGGATGTATATATACGTATAACTGATTCAGTTTGCTGTACAGCAGAAACTAACACATTGTAAATCATCTGTGACCCAGTTAAAAAATCGTTTAAAAAAAAAAGAAAAAAAAGGAAGGTAGATCTCATGTTAACTGTTCTTAGCACAAAAGAACTAAATGAATGACTGAATGAATAAAAACATTTTTAAAAAGAATATAATTTTAATAATGTTTATCTACCTAGCGATTGATTCATTAACTAGCAGATTAACTAGAGTTCAGTTTCAAAAGGTTATGTTTGAGGTGGCCAGGAGACATTCAAGTGGATCATGAAATAAGGGGCAGAAATATTAGTATGAGGATGGGATCAAGTGCTGCAGGAGACAGAAGAGGGAGAACTTTCGCCTGGAGGGTTTAGGAAAAGTTTTATGGGGAAGGTGGCATCTGAATGAGCCTTAAAGGACTCCTTTAATTTAAAAAACAACTGATTTATGGAAGAGTTACAACTCCCTTCCCTTAATCACAATGATGCTGTGATGCCCTTTACCAGTCCTTTTACAAACTCTGAGGGAAGTTTACATCTTTCCACTAAATTTAGATATCAACCCTTATTCTAGTTTGAATCATCTTATCTCAGAGAGAAGTCCATGCTCTCTGCTCCATCATGAATATGTCAATTCCTGAAAATTGCAGGAAGTAGATTTCAGTTTTTCGTAGGAAGAACAGTCTATTGATGCTATTCCCAAACAAAGTTGCTCTCTGAGGCTCCCATCCCTGGGTACCACTCTGTCAAGGATGCTGCCACCGGGATTCCTGCTCAGGGGAGGGAGGGATGGAGCAAGAAGACGCTAATTTGTTAGTTTCTTTCCTTTGACTTAAACAATGAAACATGTTTCATTGTTTCTGCACCCAGTTATTAAATTGGCACACTATTGTTAAAAACAAAAGTATCTGCTTGGGAGCTGGCCCTGGCTCTGCCATTTATTAGGTATGTGGCCTCTGAATTTCAATGGACTCATCTGCAGAATGGGCATAATGCTGTCCACCTTGTGTGCTGTTGTGAAGTGAACCAAGGTAATGTGGGTAGTGACCCCAACACATGAAGGATACTCAACGATTATCTTTCTTTCCCTATAATCCTGTTTCATTAAAGAACTATATAACAAATTACAGAGCTGGATTCTCCCATGAAGTATGGTATGATCTGACAGAGCCCACCAGATTCACTCGTTTCTGGTCAAGAATTTCTCTTAACTCTATTTATCAGGGTTACTTCCCGTTTCGGGGAGGAACTAGAAGATAATTGTACAGCTGAATTCTATAAATGACAGTACTGTGAGAAAAGATGATATTTTTAGACTTTCTTGATTAAAAAAAAGACACTGTTATCTTACAAGGATTGGGACTAAAAGCACCTCTTAACTACATACTTGGAGCTGGATCTTTGACAAAATTATACCATCAACCACAAACAAATAGTGAATTCTGATAAAAGGCAAGTTTGTACTCCAGCTCCTCAAAGCAGAGAGACGCTCTCCCCTCTCGGGCTTTCTCAGGGCCTGGTTCATACCAGGATACATGGGGTTAACCACATACCTATTGATCTTTCCCCATGGAGTTTCTTGCGAGCAGCTTGACTTCACAAGAGCGGTGTTGTCCATCTTCGGGTGAACAGACAGGAATAGAGTAGGATTTCCATCCATGTTTGTGGACTGAGTGAGGGAACCCAATCTGCTCAGCCATTTAATGTGCACTTTCATTTTTTTAGACCCAGTGACTGCACCAGTGCTGAACATTAGCGTCATTCAAACAAAAACAGACCGATATATAACGCTACGCTGCATCTCATTCAACGGCTCTCTGCCCATCGATTATATTTTTTTTGAAAAAAACATCACCATATCACCAGTTATTTCCAAGGATGTAAGGAAGCCTGCTGAATTTAACATAACCAAGAGTAACACTGTGGAAGTGAAAGAGTACAGGTGTAAAGCTAAAAACAGATTGCCTGACCATGCAAAATACAGTAAACCTGTCACCATACCCTCAACAGGTAAGGGCTACCTGAATTCGTTCAACAGGGTCTAGATTTACTTCCAGAAACTGCAGCCTCTCCTCTGTCCACCATTTCCCACTTTGCCCACCTGCTTCTAAGTACTTTTTCTTCTGTAGGGTCCATTCGCTCTGATGGGGCTGCTTTCTGCCATAAAGGAACCATAGAAAAACCTAGAGAGTGGGGCAGGAAGAGACCTTTAGTAAGACTTCCTGAACTGACTCTGTTTCCTGCTCAGGTTCTTAGCAATCACATTAGAATTTGTAACTCTCTTTGTTTTCACTTTCTTTTTTTAAGCACTGTTTTTATATATTCATTTATTTTGACCATGCTGGGTCTTCATTGCTGCGCATGGGCTTTTTCTAGTTGCAGCAAGTGGGGGCTACTCTTCATTGCAGTGCACGAGCTTCTCAGTGCAGTGACTTCTCTTGTTTGTGGAGCACAGGCTCTCTGCACGTGGGCTTCAGTGGCTGCAGCACAAAGGCTCAGTAGTTGGGGTGAACTGGGCTTAGTTGCCCCACGGCATGTGGAATCCTCCCGGACCAGGGATCGAACATGTGTACCGTGCATTAGCAGGCGGATTCTTACCCACTCCACCACCAGGGAAGTCCTGCATCTCTTGAAGCTGCTGGGGTCTCTTGATTTTCTTGTGCTTTTTAAAATCATTTAAATAAAAACTCACTTCTAACACCGGTACCTTCCTGCTTGGCTGTTGAATGCCTTACTGCTAACGCTTGGTGAATCTAGATTTCTCTATTGGGGGCAAGAGCGGCTCCTGTCCCAGTCTTGTGTTTCGGAAGGCTCTACCTGGATTCTTCTCAGCCATGCGCTTTCCAATAAGCCTTCCATAAGCCATAGGGATGCCTGCCTGGACCTTGTATCTCTACTTTTCTGTACCTCACTCTAGGTTCCTAGACCTGAATTCCCTACCCCATCAGATCAGAACCCACCTCCCAGGGCCTATGCAAGTCTCTTTCCCAGCTCGTCCTCCCAAGGGTAGACCACCGTGAGGATGTGAGCACTCCTGGACTCAAGCCAAGGGAGCTGTCTGTGGGGGCTGAGGGACGACACTTGGCCACGCAGGCAGGGGCTGTCTATGTGTCTGTCAGGTTCCTTAGGGCGCAGATCAGAGCCTGGGTGGGAAGGGGCCAGGCCGGAGCTAGAGCCGGCTCTCTTTACACTGTCATGTTCCAGCGCAGAGCTCCGAGTCTGAGGATTCCAGATTTAAACCTTCCCTTAGGGACTTCCCTGGCCATCTAGTGGTTAAGACTCCATTTCCAATGCAGGCAGCATGGGTTTGATCCCTGGTCAGGGAACTGGGACCCCTCATGGTGCATGGCCACAACGTTTACAAAATAAAAACCTGGCCTGATGAAGGGACACTGGTAAGGCGGGAGGAGAAAAAAAAATTAGGTTAGCAAGGGTAATAGGCATCAGATCAGATCAGATCAGTCGCTGAGTCGTGTCCGACTCTTTGCGACCCCATGAATCGTGCATTCAAGGGCATTAAACACCTCATCCTCAGAAGATCAGAGCCCACATCTGGGTGTTCAGTAAGTTCTAACAAGTCAGGCGGCCTGTTGGAGTCAGGCCCCAGAGTCAGCCTTTTGCTTACAAGTCACCGCCTTCCATTCACTAGCTGTGTGACCTTAGAAAAGTCACATACTCTTATTTAATTGCAAAATGGGAACTTTACTTGAGTCTTATTCTACTTAATTGTAAAATGGGAATAATACCAATGAGATACCTAAGGCAATGCATGAAAAGTGCTTAACACAAAGTCTGCATATAGTCAATAATAAGTGACAGCTGTTGGGTAACATAGATCATACCGACATGACTAAAGACTTTGCCTGACAAATGGCCAGGCTGTTCTCAGATTTATGACCCTAATGATGTAGACAACAATCTGTCTGTCAAATGCTGTGCTGCTTTTTTTTCTTTGTAAATAACCCTTGGTGGAAGGTGGACTTGGTATGACTTTTAGAACTTCATTGACAACTTAATTCTCAGATGGTGCAGGTGTCCACATAGGGCAGGGACCCAGGTTTCATGGTATCTCGGCTAACTTGGGAGACAGTCATGATCGACCTTTCCAGAACATTCCACAATTCAGTATCATTGGAAAAGCAGGTTGTGCAGTGACCAGTGAATGCTGTCTTCTTCTTCTTTCAGGAGGAGACTGCAGTCCATTCTGCCTGCAGCTCCTGCTTCCGGGGTTATTACTGGTGCTAATAGTAATCATCCTAGTTCTGGCATTTTGGATGCTACGAAAGTACAAAGCAAGTAAGTTCCTTAGGAGCTTTGCCATTGTTTTCCCTGGTGGCTTAGACAGTTAAGAATCTGCCTGCAATGCAGGAGATCTGGGTTCAATCCCTGGGTGGGGAAGATCCCCTGAAGACGGGAATGGCTACTCACTCCAGTATGCTAACCTGGAGAATCCATGGACAGAGGAGCCAGGCGGGCTATAGTCCTTGGGGTCGCAAAGAGTTGGACACGATTGAGCGACTAACACTTTCACTTTCCCTGGATTTTGGAGACAGACAGAAGGGGAGAGGGTAAGGAGGAAGGGAAAGGAGAATCAGAGATGGGATGTGAAGAAAACGAAAAGAGAAGGAAAAGGTGCAAAACGAGAAGATAATGAAGGACTTCCTGAACTGCTCACATTTAGCACAGTTCTCTTTTCTCTGGTGAAGCCTTCCCTATTTAGATTGCTTGTGGGCGTGTTTCCTGTGCAGTCACATGGGGCCCCGTGCTAAGAAGACATTTTAATGCTCTGCTGTCATTGTCTTAAAATTTGTAATACCTTTTTACCTTTTTTTAAATTTTTAAAAAATTGTTTTTCAAAATTGTGGTAAAATATGCATAACAACAGAATTTACCATTTTGGCCATTGTTAAGTATACAGTTTGGTGGCATTAAGTACATTTACATTCCTGGGCTACCATCACCAGCCATCCACTTTTTCACTTTGCAAATATGACACTCTGTACCTGTCAAACGGTGTAAGTCCCTATTAACTTCTCTCTCCTCCCAGCCCCTGGCAAACACCATTCCGATTCCTGTCTATTCTGACTAATAGTCTAATCTGACTATTTTAGAAATCTCATGTAAATGGAATCATACCCTATTTGTCCTTTTGTAGGTGGCTTCTTTCATTTAGCACAATGTCCTCAAGGTTCATCCATGTTGTATACATGTCAGAATTTCCTTCATTTTGGGGGACTTCCCTGGTGGTCCAAGGGTTAGGACTCTGCATTTCCACTGCAGGGGACACGGCTTCAATCTGTGGTTGGGGGTCTAAGATCCCCCAAGCCTTGCGGTGCAAAAGATTTTTTTCTCCTTCATTTCAAAAGCTGAATAATCAGTTATATATATGTGTGTATATATTATACACACACATGTATACATACATAACACATACTTTGTTTATCCATTCATTCATCCATCAATGAACTCTTTCTTCAGAAAAAATTCCTAGAAGTGGAATTGCTGGATCGCTTTTTTTTTTTGAGACTCCTCCATACAGTTTTCCATAGTGGCTGCGTCAATTTACATTCCCACCAACAGTGCATGACTTTCCTTTAAGCTGCATCCTTTTTTTTTTTTTAAGCTGCATCCTTGTCAACACTTGTTACTTGTTAACTTTTTGATGGTAGCTATTCTGAGATGTGTGAGGTGGTATCTCTTCGTAGTTTCAATTTGCATTTCCCTGATGATGAGTGATTTTGAGCATCTTTCCATGTGCCTGCTGGAGATCTGTATGTGCTCTTTAGAAAATGTGTATACAATTCCTCTGCCTGTTTTTAAATTGGGTTGTTTGGTTTTTTGATGTTGAGCTGTATGAGTTCTTTGTACATTTTGGATATTAACTCCTTATCAGACATATCATTTGCAATATCTTCTTTCATTCCGTAGGCTGCCTTTTTGCTTTGTTGATAATTTCCTTCACTGTGCAAGCTTAATGTAGTCCCATTTGTTCATTTTTGTTTTTACTTCTCTTGCCTGAGGAGACAGAGCCCAAAAAAATATTGCTAAGACCAGTGTCAAAAAGCATACTACCTATGTTTCCCTTTTATGTGTTTTATGGTTTCTGATCTCACATTTAGGTTCTTAATCCACTTTATTTTTGTAGATGGTGTGAGAAAGTAGTGCAGTTTGATTCTTTCACATATAGCTGTCCAGTTTTCCCAATACCATCTATTGAAAAGACTATCTTTTCCTGACTGTATATTCTTACCTCCCTTGTAAATTAATTGATTGTATAAGTAAGGGTTCATCTCTGGACTCTCTAGTCTGTTTCATTGACCTATGTGTCCGTTTCTGTACCAGTCCCATACTGTTTTGATTACTGTACCTTCATAGTACAGTTTGAAATTAGAGAATATGATACCTCCAGCTTTGTTTTTTTCTCAGGATAGGTTGTTTTGTGTTTCCAAACAAATTTTAGAATTATTTGCCTAAGTCTGTGAAAAATCCCATTGTTAATTTGACAGAAGTGAAGTGAAGTTGCTCAGTCGTGTCTGGCTCTTTGCGACCCCATGGACAGTAGCCCACCAGGCTCCACCATCCATGGGATTTTCCAGGCAAGAATACTGGAGTGGGCTGCCATTTCCTTCTCCAGGGGATCTTCCCAACCCAGGGATCGAACCCAGGTCTCCTCATTGCAGACAGATGCTTTTACCGTCTGAGCCATCAGGGAAGTCTAATTTGACAGGGATTTCATTAAACCTGTAGACTGCCTTGGGGAGTACAGCCATTTGCAGTATTAATTCTTCCAATCCGTAAGAATGGTATATCTTTCTATTTGTTTGTTCTATCTTCAATTTCCCTCATCAGTGTCTTATGGTTTCCCAAGTACAGGTCTGTTACCTTCTTGGTTATATTATTCCTAGGTATTTTATTCTTTTTGGTACAGATAGGATTGCTTTCTTGATTTCTCTTTCAGGTAGTTCATTGTTGGTGTATAGAAATGCAACTGATCTCTGTATATTATTAATAATTCCATATACTGTGACTTTAGCTGAATTCATTTATTTGTTTCAATAGCTCTAGTTCTTTGGTGGTGTCTTTAGGATTTTCTCTATATAGTATCATGTCATCTGCAGTGACAGTTTTACTTTTTTCTTTCCAACTTTGATTCCTTTTTTTCTTCTTGTCTGATTGCTGTGGCTCAGACTCCCAATACTATTGTGAATAAAAGTGGCAAGTGTGAGCATTCTTGTCTTCTTCCTTATCTTAGAGGAAATGCTTTCGGCTTTTCATCACTGAGTATAATGTTAGCCATGGGCTTGTTATATATGGTCTTTATTATGTTGAGGTATGTTCCCTCTGTACTCACTTTGTTTAGTTTTTATCATAAATAGATACTGAATTTTGTCAAAAGCTTTTTCTGCATCTATTTAAATAATCATATGGCTTTTATTCAATTTGTTAATGTGGTGTATCACACTGATTGATTTGTGGATATTGAAATGTCCTTGTATCTCTGGGATAAATCTCAACTGATCATGGGGTATAATTCTTTCAATGTATTATTGAATTTGGTTTGCTAATATGTTGTTGAGGATTTTTGCATCTACATTCATCAGTGATATTGGCCTGTAGTTTTCTTTTATTTCTGGTGTCTTTGTCTGTCTTTTGTCATTTGGGTTTTTGTTGTTGTTGTTTGTTTTAGGCTGCACCAGGTCTTAGGTGTGACACTTTGGATCTTTTTTTTTTTTTTTAGTTGCATCATGTGGGATCTTAGTGGCACCACGAAGGATCTAGTTCCCTGACTAAAGATTAAACCCAGACCCCCTGCATTAAGAGCTCAGAGTCTTAGCCACTGGACCACCAGAGAAGTCCCTGTCTTTGGCTTTGATAGCAGGGTGATACTGGCCTTGTAGAATGAGTTTGGAAGGGTTCCTTCCTCTTCAATGTTTTATAGAGTTCACTTGTGAAGCCATCTGGCCCAGGGTTTTTGTTTGTTGGGAGTCTTTTGATGATTGCTTCCATTTCATATCGAATGGTAATTGGTCTGTTCATATCTTCTATTTCTTTCTGATTTAGCCTGAGGAGGCTGTATATTTTAGGAATTCATCCATTTATTCTAGGTTGTCTGTTTTATTGGTGTACAATTGTTTATCTTAATCTCTTACGACTCTTTGTATTTCTATGGTTATCAGCTGTAACTTCTTTCATTTTTTTTTTAAATTTCTTGGACAATATAATATGGAATTTACTTCCATGGAGAATTCTCAGTGAAGTCCTATAAAAGCATTCTTTTTTTTTTTTTAACTGAAGGATAATTGCTTTACAATGTTGTATTGGTTTCTGTCATACAACAATGCAAATCAGTCATAACTATATGTACATCTCTCCTTCTGGAGCCTCCCACCCATCCCCCACTTCTTTCATTTTTTATTTTATTTATTTGAGCCCTGTTTTTTCTTGATGAGTCTAGCCAAAGGTTAATCAATTTTGTTTCGCTTTTCATAGAACCAGCTCTTCATCAATCTTTTCTACTGTTTTATTTTAGTTGTTATTTCACTTATTCCTGCTCTAATCTTAATTATTTCTTTCCTTCTAACTTTTCTTCTTTCCTTTGGGTGTAAAGTTGGGTTGTTTATGATTTTTCTTGTTTCCTGAGATAGACTTGTATTGCAATAAACTTCCCTCTTAGAGCTGCTTTTGCTCGGTCCCTTAGATTTTGGATGGTTGTGCTTCCATTTTCATTCATCTTTGGGTATGTTTTTTTATTTCCTCTTTAATTTCTTCAGGGACTCATTGTTTGTTTAGTAGTATGTAGTTTATCCTCCATGTGTTTGTGGGTTGTTTTTTTTTTTGGTAGTTTTTTTTCTTGTAGTTGATTTCTAGTCTCATATGTTGTGGTCAGAAAAGATGGCTGATATGACTTCAATCCTCTTAAATTTATTACATCTCATGCATTTTTAAAACTAGTCTCTTCCTACAAAAATCCGAGGATCTTACAAAAGTGGAATTAATATTCTTGAGTACTCGCCAGGGCTAAATGGAACTCAGTTGGGTAATTTAGTATCTCTTGCAGATATTAAGAAGCTTTTTACAGGCTATTCTTTTCAGTGAAGGGTTATCTCTGGCCATCTCAGGCACAATCTAAGAGGCCAAGGGTGTTATTTGCAGATCTGAGAACATAAATCAGAAGGACTCCTGGCTTGAAGCAGCAGATGCTACGGTCTCCTAGCTGAGCCCACGATTTCCCTTTAATAGACAACACTTCAGGCCATCCGAGAAGGTCATTCTTCCAGAACTTTGGGGAATTCTGCTCCATGGAGGAGCAGGGGGGGAAAAAATGTGGCTGAATTGGTTTATTTTAATGATTTTGCACCAACTTACGTAGGAAAAGCTATGAAAGATAGTGCACCCAGAGTCTGCAGAAATATACCCATGGAAGCTGGAATATATGCAAATGTCCGTGAAAATCAAGCAGGTAAGAGAATTTTGTTTGAGATTTTGGTTGGTTTGGGGTTTTTGTCTTTTACATTTTTTTTAAGGTCAAACACAAATGGTAAAATACTGAAGAAGCTGAGTATAGCGTCTCCCTCCCGCCCCAACACTCAATCCCACTTTCCACTTTAAAGTCCTTCCACAGATATTTTATGTGTGTTTTAGCATCTAAATAAATGGTAGCAATGGTAGCATGTCATAGATATGCCATTCTACACCTGATTTTTTCAGTTAGCAACATATCTTGGAGACTTTTTTTTTTTAATATCACTTCAGAATGATCCACACTGTGTTCCAATCACTTTTATGATCACCTCTTAAAGCTGGCATCATTTACTGCTTTATGGTAAACAGACCCAGCGCCTTGGCCAACAATGAGAACAACCCCAGCCAATGTGGATGCTGACTAAGGGCCAGCCATGTTCCAGGCACAGTGCTAAGCGACTTATCTGCTCTGTCTGGTGCAAACACCACTAACTCCCAAATTATTTCACCCCCATTTTACAGATGAGAAACCTGTGCCAGGCTTAGAACCAAAGCAATGTGTTTCCAGTGCCCAAGATGGTAAGTACTCTGCAAAGTCCAGAAGCGACATGCCATTGCAAGGGTAGCCACTGCCCTCAGGAGATCAGAGATTTGGACCACAGACCCAGTAACTCTGTTTCTTGTCTTTTACCCAGGGGCTGAATACTCCCAGGAGATACATTATGCTGACCCCGTGTTCCAGCAAGTGGCACCAAGAGATCAGGGTGAGCCACAGTTTGGGATAGGAGACACTGTTGAAATGGTCAGTGGTTTCTGTGAGGCCATCATTGGCTTTAGGAACCCAAGGATGGGATGGACAGGGGCAACATTCACGCCCTAGGACACCAATAGCAACCAGCACCACAGCGCCTAATACATTCCATCAGGACGTGGGCAGATGGGGAGGAGGAAAGGATGTGGTAGGGAGTGTATCACATAAAAAAAATCCAGAGAGAACAATGCAAGTGCACTTCTAAAATGCTTTCAAGAATAAATCACATAATGTAGTCCACGAAAAAAAGATAGTTCATACTTGGTTTTATCTGGCCCCCCAGCTACCAAAATAGAATTTTAAAAGAGCTTCTATAGATATATATCCAAGATTGAAGGCAAAAGGAGAAGAGGGCGGCAGAGGATGAGATGGTTAGATAGCATCACCAACTCAATGGACACAAGCTTGAGGAAACTCTGGGAGATGGTGAGGGACATGGAAGCCTGGCATGCTGCAGTCCACTGGGTCGCAAAGAATCAGACATGACTTAGCAGCTGAACACCAATGACAACATCCTAAGTTTACTGAATTATTTTCTCTTCTATATTACAGAAAACAGTAATAATTCTAAAGATGGATACGTCTATTCTGAACTCGTCCTCTGAGATTTAAAGACGTAGGCTACATCTCAGGGTAAGATGCTTTTTATAAAGCTGATTTCCTTAAAGAAAAAGCAAACTTGATTGATACTTTAAAAGGTTTCACCTGGTTACCCAAAGTGACTCGCTGTTTTTCATGCATAAACACTATTCCTTTGGCTTTTTCAGGTACATACAATCCTGTCATCAGACAAGAGTTTTGTTAGATGGGATCCTAATGGCAGTTTTTACATGCTTTTGCCATTTTTTGGCAAGGACCATTTCCCCCATTTCCACAGCATTTAATAAAGAATAATTTTTTGACCACTGTGTTCTTCATAAGTGCATCCTGGAAGCTTACAACAATCATCTCCCCATCCCCATGCCCACTGAAGTTTCAGAAGCAAACACACAAAGCAAAAACCATGCCTGAATTCCAAAACAAAGCTTGGTGACCTTGAAAAGGTGTCTGAAGAAAACAGCGCCTGCAGTCACCTCTGGAGAAAGGCAAGATCACTCAACGAGTACACATTTATTATCCACTGCCACTAACATTTGCTCTTAGCTTCCGGAAGCCTGCAAATTCATTTCTATTGATTTCCATGGACTTTCTCAGTCCTCAAGATTCAGCTCATGTCAGAAGCGTGCCTTTATGTGCTGCATTTTTCTGGTCAGCTGTCTGTCAAGAGGACAGCCCAGAGTTGAGTTGGGGAAGAACAGAGAAAGGGATTGGCTTCCCAGGATTGCTGTAACAGATTACTACAAACTGCTGACTTAAAACAACAGACATGTATTTTCTCATAGGGCTTCCCTGATAGCTCAGTTGGTAAAGAATCCACCTGCAATGCAGGAGACCTGGTTTGATTCCTGGATCGGGAAGATATAGCACACACACACAGTGGATTCAGGAACTACCCAGATGATCCAGGTTGATCTTATCTAGAGATTCTTAACTTATTAATTATGCCTTTTCTCAAGTAAGTTGATATTCACAGGTTCCAAGTGTTAGAACTTATGGGGGAGCCACCATTCAGTCCACTTGAGGGGCAAAAATATTTCTGGTTTGAATCTCTCATCCCAGGAGTTATAAGTAAAGTCCAATAAAGCCAAGAGGCATTTCTGGGGTTCTGGACACAAAATAACTTGGCCAAAATTGCTCCACTCTGTTCTTCTTCTGGGGGGAGTGCCTGAACCTGTCTTAACTATTCTCAACAATGGACCTCTGACTAGAAAAATCATAGTTATCAGCTAATTAGACACTAACTCTGAAATACCCTTGGGGCCGGTTTTATGAACTTGATTTTACAGGTAAGGAAACTGAGGCTTAGATGGGGTAAGTACTTTCACAGGGTCATCCCCAGCTTGGTAAGGGGTTGGACTGGGACTTAAATCCCAGCAAAGAACAACAACAGCCCTGGCGGTGGGCATGCATATTCAGGGTGGGAAGGGCTACACTGTACACACAGGTCCAGGTGAGCCCGAGGGTTCTGTTGCCATAAAGCCGCATTCATGAGCTTAATTTCCCCTTCTTTCTGTGGGTACTTTTATTGGCTTGGCCATTAAGTCCATCTGGGTTCTTTCCATAAGATGTTATCAGTTCAGTTCAGTCGCTCAGTCGTGTCTGACTCTTCGCAACCCCATGAATCGCAGCACACCAGGCCTCCCTGTCCATCACCAACTCCTGGAGTTCACTCAGACTCACGTCCATCAAGTCAGTAATGCCATCCAGCCATCTCATCCTCTGTCATCCCCTTCTCCTCCTGCCCCCAATCCCTCCCAGCATCAGAGTCTTTACCAATGAGTCAATTCTTCGCATGAGGTGGCCAAAGTACTGGAGTTTCAGCTTTAGCATCATTCCTACCAAAGAAATCCCAGGGCTGATCTCCTTTAGGATGGACTGGTTGGATCTCCTTGCAGTCCAAGGGACTCTCAAGAGTCTTCTCCAACACCACAGTTCAAAAACATCAATTCTTCGGCGCTCAGCCTTCTTCACAGACCAACTCTCACATCCATACATGACCACTGAAAAAACCATAGCCTTGACTAGAAGGACCTTTGTTGGCAAAGTAATGCCTCTGCTTTTGAATATGCTGTCTAGGTTGGACATAACTTTCCTTCCAAGGAGCAAGCGTCTTTTAATTACATGGCTGCAGTCACCATCTGTAGTGATTTTGGAGGCCCCAAAAATAAAGTCTGTCACTGTTTCCACTGTTTCCCCATCTATTTCCCATGAAGTGATGGGACCAGATGCCATGATCTTCGTTTTCTGAATGTTGAGTTTTAAGCCAACTTTTTCACTGTCCTCTTTCACTTTCATTAAGAGGCTTTTTAGTTCCTCTTCACTTTCTGCCATAAGGGTAGTGTCATCTGCATATCTGAGGATATTGATATTTCTCCCGGCAATCTTGATTCCAGCTTGTGTTTCTTCCAGTCCAGCGTTTCTCATGATGTACTCTGCATAGAAGTTAAATAAGCAGGGTGACAATATACAGCCTTGACGTACTGCTTTTCCTATTTGGAACCAGTCTGTTGTTCCATGTCCAGTTCTAACTGTTGCTTCCTGACCTGCATACAGATTTCTCAAGAGGCAGGTCAGGTGGTCTGGTATTTCCATCTCTTTCAGAATTTCCCACAGATTATTGTGGTCCACACAGTCAAAAGCTTTGGCATAGTCAATAAAGCAGAAATAGATGTTTTTCTGGAACTCTAGTGCTTTTTCCATGATCCAGCGGATGTTGGCAATTTGATCTCTGGTTCTTTTGCCTTTTCTAAAACCAGCTTGAACATCAGGAAGTTCACGGTTCACATATTGCTGAAGCCTGGCTTGGAGAATTTTGAGCATTACTTTACTAGCATGTGAGATGAGTGCAATTGTGCGGTAGTTTGAACATTCTTTGGCATTGCCTTTCTTTGGGATTGGAATGAAAACTGACCTTTTCCAGTCCTGTGGTCACTGCTGAGTTTTCCAAATTTGCTGGCATATTGAGTGCAGCACTTTCACAGCATCATCTTTCAGGATTTGAAATAGCTCAACTGGAATTTCATCACCTCCACTAGCTTTGTTTGTAGTGATGCTTTCTAAGGCCCACTTGACTTCACATTCCAGGATGTCTGGCTCTAGGTGAGTGATCACACCATTGTGATTATCTGGGTCGTGAAGATCTTTTTTGTACAGTTCTTCTGTGTATTCTTGCCACCTTTTCTTGATAGCTTCTGCTTCTGTTAGGTCCATACCATTTCTGTCCTTTATTGAGCCCATCTTTGCATGAAATGTTCCCTTAGTAGCTCTAATTTTCTTGAAGAGATCTCTAGTCTTTCCCATTCTGTTGTTTTCCTCTATTTCTTTGCATTGATCACTGAGGAAGGCTTTATCTCTTCTTGCTATTCTTTGGAACTCTGCATTCAGATGCTTATATCTTTCCTTTTCTCCTTTGCTTTTCGATTCTCTTCTTTTCACAGCTATTTGAAAGGCCTCCCCAGACAGCCATTTTGCCTTTTTGCATTTCTTTTCCATGGGGATGGTCTTGATTCCTGTCTCCTGTACAATGTCACGAACCTCAGTCCATAGTTCATCAGGCACTCTATTTATCAGATCTAGGCCCTTAAATCTATTTCTCACTTCCACTGTATAATCATAAAGGATTTGATTTAGGTCATACCTGAATGGTCTTTCCCTACTTTCTTCAATTTCAGCCTGAATTTGGCAATAAGGAGTTCATGGTCTGAGCCACAGTCACCTTCCAGTCTTGTTTTTGCCGACTGTATAGTGCTTCTCCATCTTTGGCTGCAAAGAATATAATCAGTCTGATTTTGGTGTTGACCATTTGGTGATGTCCATGTGTAGAGTCTTCTCTTGTGTTGTTGGAAGAGGGTGTTTGCTATGACCAGTGCATTTTCCTGGCAAAACTCTATTAGTCTTTGCCCTGCTTTCATTCCATATTCCAAGGCCAAATTTGCCTGTTACTCCAGGTGTTTCTTGACTTCCTACTTTTGCATTCCAGTCCCCTATAATGAAAAGGACATCTTTTTTGGGTGTGAGTTCTAAAAGGTCTTGTAGGTCTTCATAGAACCGTTCAACTTCAGCTTCTTCAGCATTACTGGTTGGGGCATAGACATGGATTACTGTGATATTGAATGGTTTGCCTTGGAAACGAACAGAGACCATTCTGTCGTTTTTGAGATTGCATCCAAGTACTGCTTTTCGGACTCTTGTTGACCATGATGGCTACTCCATTTCTTCTGAGGGATTCCTGCCCGCAGTAGTAGATATAATGGTCATCTGAGTTAAATTCACCCATTCCAGTCCATTTTAGTTCGCTGATTCCTAGAATGTCAGCATTCCTCTTGCCATCTCATTTGACCACTTCCAATTTGCCTTGATTCATGGACCTGACATTCCAGGTTCCTATGCAATATTGCTGTTTACAGCATTGGACCTTGCTTCTATCACCAGTCACATCCACAGCTGGGTATTGTTTTTGCTTTGGCTCCATCCCTTCATTCTTTCTGGAGTTATTTCTCCACTGATCTCTAGTAGTATATTGGGCACCTACTGACCTGGGGAGTTCCTCTTTCAGTATCCTATCATTTTGCCTTTTCATACTGTTCATGGGGTTCTCAAGGCAAGAATACTGAAGTGGTTTGCCGTTCCCTTCTCCAGTGGGCCACACTCTGTCAGATCTCTCCACCACGACCCGCCCATCTTGGGTGGCCCCACGGGCACGGCTTAGTTTCATTGAGTTAGACAAGGCTGTGGTCCTAGTGTGACCTCGGACGTGGGGTAGCTCCTCTCAGCTGCGCTTAGTGCGCTGGTCGCAGGCACCCGTGCTTAGTGCCTAAGATGTTATAGAAAACCCCAAATGAACTTTTGACCAACCCTAAAGAAGGCTGAGTACCAAAGAATCGATGCTTTCAAATTGTGCTGGAGAAGACTCTTGAGAGTCCCTTGGACAGCAAGGAGATCAAAACAGTCAATCCTAAAAGAAATAAACTCAATATTCATTGGAAGGACTGATGCTGAAGCTGAAGCTCCAATCCTTTGGCTACTTGATGCAAAGAACTGACTCATTGGAAAAGAGCCTGCTGCTGGAAAGATTGAAGGCAGGAGAAGGGGGAGACAGAGGATAAGATGGTTGGATGGATCACCGACTCAATGGATATGAGTCTGAGCAATCTCCAGGAGATACTGAAGGACAGAGAAGCCTGGCGTGCTGCAGTCCATGGAGTCGCAAAGAAGAGGACCCAGCTTCGTGATTGAACAACAACAATATTTGAAGGAACTCAGTATATCACAGAGGCTGAGAGTGATAATATCCAGGCTCAGTGCTAATTGTGTGACTCTGGGTAAGTTACATAAAATCCTGGGGTTCAGTTTCCTCACTTGAGGGGGTGGGGGAAAGAGAAGAGGGACAGGGAGAAATGTTACCTACATCACGGAGCTGCTGTGAGAATTAACTCAGGTAATGAATGTAAAAGCTTTGGAACAGGGGCAGGGGACAGAGTAAGAACTGGGGAAAAAAAAAAAAAAGGCTAGCTACTCATAGTATGCTCATC
Organism: Bubalus bubalis; assembly: GCF_019923935.1. NCBI lineage: Eukaryota > Metazoa > Chordata > Mammalia > Artiodactyla > Bovidae > Bubalus > Bubalus bubalis. The sequence continues at coordinate 14,431,621 of NC_059159.1, read as the reverse complement.
CTTAGCATGTGTCATACTAATTGGCTGCTCCCCTTAGAAATCTTCAGTCTATGAGGTCATAAACTTAGTTACTTGGCCGCCATTAACCTCTTGATGTAGTAACCTGAGCTCCTTCCTGAAGCAGAGCCTGAGGCAAGGACTTGGTGCTGGTTGTTTATATGAGGAGCCAGGGAGACTGAAATAGAGAAGAAGCCAACACAAGAGGTGGGGAGCTGCCGGGGTCCAGCCCCAGCTGATCCAGGGTATTCGAAGGAGAGACGGCTAGGCGACCTATTCAAATGTTAATTAGAGATAATAAAGAGTAATAGAATGAGGATAGCTCAGTGAGGAAATTCAGTGGAGAAAAGCGGCTGAAATAAGGATAGCTCAGTAGGAAAATTCAGTGGAGAAAAGAGGCTGAGTAGCTTGGTTTACGCGGGAGACCAATAAAACTTCAAGACAAGAAGTTTGCACCACTTACGTAGGCCGCAGGCGTCCTTCCGTTCTCCCGAAGGAGAGGAGACACTGAGGCCTCCCCGGTCGGATCTTAGAAGCCCAGGCATAATTAGCAAGCATGGTGGGTTCCGCGCTCCAGATGGAGACTCAGCTGGAATTTGGGAGAGAGAGTGACATGGGGAGACCAAGTTTTGGTGAACAAGGCCCGCACTTTATTTTCCAAAGTAGTTTTTATACCTTAAGGTATGCATAGAGGATAATGGGGGAAGGGGTGGAGTCATGCAAGGACAGCAGTTCCTGGTTCTAATCTAAGCCAGGCTTTCAAACTTATCATATGCAAAAGTTCAGGTGATTGACATCATCTTCTGGCCCGGAGGCCTGTTAACATTTTAAGAAACTTATTTTTCTCTAAAGGTGATTATTCCAAAGTCAGGCACCAGCCTCCAAAAAAGCATTGGACAAAGCTGCATTTTACATTTCTATACACCCATTATATCAATCAATACACTGCCAAGGACACAGTAGGTAAGGAGTATGGAGACTTAGCAGCAAACATTGGCCCAACAAGTGAAAAACCCTTCACCAATACAATTTCTAATCAATCTTTTAACTACTCAAAGGAATCTGTGTTTAGGCAGTTTAGAACATCTCCTGCCTCTCACAGTTGGGAGGCTCTGAACAATCACATGTGGCCGGAAAAACCCATTCAGGCAGGCTAGAGGATTTCCAAAGGAGTTTGTAGGTTAAACACTGTCACACCCAGGAATTATTAACTGGAGCTGTAAGCTAACTCTTTTTTCAGAGAGAGGTAGTGGGGGACAGCCCCCCATAAAGTCAGAGGTGTAGGTGAAAGCACAAAGCAGAAAGTAGGCAGACTCTGGTTTTGGGGGTAGATGCTCGAGAATTTCCAGGGGGACTCCTGAGGCTCGATCCCGCCTTTGCGTATGCCGAGCCTCCTTCCTCATGACCTTTGTCATGGGCGGAGTTCCTCACGCTGGCTCCAGGCAGTGATAGAATTCCAGTTGAGCTATTACAGATCCTCACTCAATATGCAATATGCCGGCTCCCGGCAGGGAGCGGCTGGCGAATTAATGAGCACCCCAGAAACTGGATGTGATCCTATTAAGACCACCTGAGGTCTCAAAGTCCACTATGTCCCTGGGTTTCACAGCATGCCCTGAATCAACAGCCTCTCATTTTCTCTTTGCAAAGCTTCTAAAGCAGTTAGCAGAAGCCAACCAACCCACAATCCATGTAATTACCACTGCTTCGTGCCTTTCAAGTGCTAGAACTATTGTGTAACCTCGAGCTTCATTACCTACCTCTGCTCTCTTCCCCACTGCAAGGGAGATCAGATCAGATCAGATCAGTCGCTCAGTCGTGTCCGACTCTTTGCGACCCCATGAATCGCAGCACGCCAGGCCTCCCTGTCCATCACCAACTCCCAGAGTTCACTCAGACTCACGTCCGTCAAGTCAGTGATGCCATCCAGCCATCTCATCCTCTGTCGTCCCCTTCTCCTCCTGCCCCCAATCCCTCCCAGCATCAGAGTCTTTTCCAATGAGTCAACTCTTTGCATGAGGTGGCCAAAGTACTGGAGTTTCAGCTTTAGCATCATTCCTTCCAAAGAAATCCCAGGGCTGATCTTCTTCAGAATGGACTGGTTGGATCTCCTTGCAGTCCAAGGGACTCTCAAGAGTCTTCTCCAACACCACAGTTCAAAAACATCAATTCTTCGGCGCTCAGCCTTCAAAGTCTTAGTAATTGGGAAGTTATAACATGTAAGGATTATCTCTACTCCCCTTACCACCAGCAACAGAGTCCTTGTTGCCATTCATCCTGGGAGGAAATCTGTTTATCAGGGGTGCTTTCTCCAGCCTCTGACAGTCTGATAGCCCTGAAAGCAGAGGCTGAGAAAAGAAAGGCCTTCTGTGGAACAGAAGGGACACTGGCAAACAGGCATGAGGGACTGGAGGAAAAGCCAGAACGTGGTGTAAGGTTGAGTTGGGCATTGCTGTGGGGAACTGGGGCTCGATTCCACCGGAACTGTCTGTGGAGTGCAAAAATGCCTCTCAGAATTATCCCCTTGAGGACTGAGAGTGAGAAGCACTTATCTATCGGCTCCCATCCCCCACTGGCTGAGGGCTTCCCCCAGGAGGTGATGCATGTGGGCATTCCAAATGGGCTTCCATTGGCCTCTCACCCGAGGCACTGGAAAGCCCCGGGGTAGAAAAGGAGTCATATGTCTTGAACACTTAAAGCAAGAAAGCTGTCAACACAAAGTGGGTGAGGCTGCAGATGCAGCTGGAATCAGAGGATGTGACTGCTGGCTGCTCGGCCATCTCTCAACATTTCCTTTGTAATGACTGTGTGGTTTAGTTGCTTGTGTCTGACTCTTTGTGACCCCATGGACCTCAGCACACCAGGCTTTCCTGTCCTTCACCATTTCCCAGCGTAACGACATGGGCTGAGTATATACCAGGTTCCGGGCACCGCTGAGTGTTTTGTGTACTTCTCACAACACCCTCCCCACACAACCCCAACTTTCTGCGGCCTCCACCTGCACCTACCCCCCCCCGCCCCCCCCACGGTCAATGAGCCCCAGCCCATGGCTTTTGGACTGAATTGTTTAGGACGGGAAGGGGAGGAAAAGGAAGAGGAAGAGATCTATTGAGTTTTCATTCAATAGTTACATTTTTTTCATGTCTAGAAGTTTCCCTTGGGTTTTTGATTTTTTTGTTGTTGTTGTTGAGCCGGGTCTTGGTTGTAGCACGTGGGCTTTTTAGTTGGGGCATGCAGGATCTAGTCCCCTGACCAGGGATGGAACCTAAGTCTCCTGCATTGTGAGTGCAAAGTCTTAGCCACAGAATCACCAGGGACATCCCTGGTTCTTTTTCAAACCCACATATTCTTTGTTGTTGTTGTTCTGAAATAGAGTACACATTATATAAAAATGCACAAAAATATATACCCACAGTTTAATAAGTTCTATTAAGTGGACACTAGCAACAGAATGTTGTCAGCATCCCAGAAGCCCTCTGCATAGCTCTTCTCAATTACAACCCCAATTCCCCAACTTAACTACCCTGTTATGGGAATCACACCTTTGCTTTTCTTTATAGTTTTACCACCTACATATGCATTCCTAAGCACCATCTTTAGTTTTGCCTGCTTTTCAAAATTGAATGTAAATGAAATCAAATAGCATTTATTCTCGTGTCTGGCTCCTTTTGCTCAACATTGTGTTTGAGAGGTTTACCCAAGATGTTGCATGTATTTGTAATTCATTTATTTTTCTTGCTCAGTTCAGTTCAGTTCAGTCGATCAGTTATGTCCAACTCTTTGTGACCCCATGACTGCAGCATGCCAGGCTTCCCTGTCCATCACCAACTCCTGGAGCTTGTTCAAACTCATTTCCATCAAGTCAGTGATGCCATCCAATCATTTCATCCTCTGTCGTTTCCTTCTGCTTCTGCTTTCAATCTTCCCCAGCATCAGTCTTTTCCAGTGAGTCAGTTCTTTATATCAGGGGGCCAAAGTATTGGAGCTTCAGCTTCAACATCAGTCCTTCCAATGAATATTTAGAGTAGATTTCCTTTAGGATTGACTGGTTTGATATCCTTGCTGTCCAAGGGACTCTCAAGAGTCTCTTCTCCAATACCACAGTTCAAAAGCATCAATTCTTCCGTGCTCAACTTTATGGTCCAACTCGCACATCTATACATGACTACTGGAAAAACCATAGCTTTGACTATACAGACCTTTGTCAGTAATGTCTCTGCTTTTTAATATACTGTCTAGACTATTATTATCTTGCTAAGTAGTAGTCCCTTGTTTGAATACACTATAATTTATCTATTGTGGGCTTCCCTGGTGGCTCAGTGGTAAAGAATTCGCCTGCGACAGGAGCCGCAGGAGATTCAGGTTCCATCCCTGGGTCAGGAAGATCCCCTAGAGGAGGGCATCCCAACCCACTCCAGTATTCTTGCCTGGAGAATCCCATGGACAGAGGAGCCTGGTGGGCTACAGTCTACAGGGTTGAGAAGAGTAGGATACAACTGAAGCGACTTAGCACGCACACGCACAGCTTGGAACTGTTACAAACAATGCAGTTATGACCATTCTTACATGTCTTGCACATGTCTCCTGGTTCCCAAGTACATGCAATTATGTTGAACATACATAGGAATGGAATTACTGGGGCATGGGGTATGTTTAGTTCACTGATTCCTAAAATGTTGACGTTCACTCTTGCCATCTCCTGTTGGACCACTTCCAATTTGCCTTGATTCATGGACCTAACGTTCCAGATTCCTATGCAATATACAACATCAGACTTTACTTCTATCACCAGTCGCATCCAAAACTGGGTGTTGTTTTTGCTTTGGCTCTGTCTCTTCATTCTTTCTGGACTTATTTCTCCACTGATCTCCAGTAGCATATTGGGCATTTACCGACCTGGGGAGTTCATCTTTCAGTGTCCTATCTTTTTGCCTTTTCATATTGTTCATGGGGTTCTCAAGGCAAGAATATTGAAGTGGTTTGCCATTGCCTTCTCCAGTGGACCACGTTTTGTCAGAACTCTCCACCATGACCCATCCATCTTGGGTGGCCCTGCACAGCATGGCTGGCTCATGGTTTCATTGAGTTAGACAAGGCTGTGGTCCATGTGATCAGATTGGTTAGTTTTCTGTGATTGTGGTTTTCAGCCTGTCTGCCCTCTGATGGAGAAGGATAAGAGGCTTATGGAAGCTTCCTGATGGGAAAGACTTACTGAGGGGGAAGCTGGGCCTTGTTCTGATGGGTGGGGCCATGCTCAGTTCAGTTCAGTCGCTCAGTTGTGTCCGACTCTTTGCGACCCCATGAATTGCAGCACGCCAGGCCTTCCTGTCCATCACCAACTCCCATAGTTCACTCAAACTCATGTCCATCAAGTCGGTGATGCCATCCAGCCATCTCATCCTCTGTCATCCCCTTTTCCTCCTGCCCCCAATCCCTCCCACCATCAGAGTCTCTTCCAATGAGTCAACTCTTCACATGAGGTGGCCAAAGTACTGGAGTTTCAGCTTTAGCATCATTCCTTCCAAAGAAATCCCAGGGCTGATCTCCTTTAGGATGGACTGGTTGGAACTCCTTGCAGTCCAAGGGACTCTCAAGAGTCTTCTCTAACACCATAGTTCAAAAGCATCAATTCTTTGGTGCTCAGCTTTCTTCACAGTCCAACTCTCACATCCATATATGACTACTGGAAAAATCATAGCCTTGACCAGACGGACCTTTGTTGGCAAAGTAATGTCTCTGCTTTTGAATATGCTATCTAGATTGGTCATAACTTTCCTTCCAAGGAGTAAGCATCTTTTAATTTCATGGCTGCAATCACCATCTGCAGTGATTTTGGGGCCCCATAAAATAAAGTCTGACACTGTTTCCACTCTTTCCCCATCTATTTCCCATGAAGTGATGGGACCAGATGCCATGATCTTCGTTTTCTGAATGTTGAGCTTTAAGCCAACTTTTTCACTCTCCACTTTCACTTTCATCAAGAGGCTTTTTAGTTCCTCTTCACTTTCTGCCAGTAAATCTTTAATCCAATTTTCAGTTGATGGGTGGGGCTGTGTTCCCTCACTCTTATTTAAGTAGAAAGTGAAGTTGCTCAGTCATGTCCAACTCTTTGAGACCCCATGGACTGTAGCCTACCAGGCTCCTCTGTCCATGGGATTTTCCAGGCAAGACTACTGGAGTGGGTTGCCATTTCCTTCTCCAGGAGATCTTCCCAAGTCAGGGATGAACCCAAGTCTCCCACATTGTAGGCAGATGCTTTATCGTCTGAGCCACCAAGGAAGTTATTTACCCGGGGCCAAACTACGGTGGAGGTAATGAAGATAATGGCAATCTCCTTAAAAGATCCCATGCACACACTGCTACACTCAGTGCCCCTAACCCTGCAGCAGGCCACTGCCGACCCACACCTCCACCAGAGATTCCTAGACACTCTATTCATTTCCAAGGAAAACCATTCAATATCACAGTAATCCAAGTCTATGCCCCAACCAGTAATGCTGAAGACACTTTTTTTTTTTTTTGAAGAAACTTAAGTTGAATGGTTTTATGAAGACCTACAAGACCTTCTAGAACTAACACCCAAAAAAGATGTCTTTTTCAGTATAGGGGACTAGAATGCAAAAGTAGGAAGGCAAGAAACACCTGGAGTAACAGGCAGATTTGGCCTTGGAATACAGAATGAAGCAGGGCAAAGGCTAATAGAGTTTTGTCAAGAGAACGCACTGGTCATAGCAAACACCCTCTTCCAACAACACAATAGAAGACTCTACACGTGGACATCACCAGATGGTCAATACCAAAATCAGATTGATTATATTCTTCATAGCCAAAGATGGAGAAGCTCTATACAGTCAGCAAAAACAAGACTGGGAGCTGACTGTGTCTCAGATCATGAACTCCTTATTGCCAAATTCACTTAAATTGAAGAAAGTAGGAGAAAGTAGACCATTCAGGTATGACCTAAATCAAATCCCTTACAATTATATAGTGGAAGTGAGAAATAGATTTAGGGGATTAGATTTGATAGACAGAGTGCCTGAAGAACTATGGACGGAGGTTCGCAACATTGTATGGGAAGCAGGAATCAAGACCATCCTCAAGAAAAAGAAATGCAAAAAGGCAGAATGGTTGTCTGAGGAGGCCTTACAAATAGCCGTGAAAAGAGAAGCGAAAGGCAAAGGAGAAAAGGAAAGATATACCCACTTGAATGCAGAGTTCCAAAGAATAGCAAGGAGAGATAAGAAAGCCTTCCTCAGTGATCAGTGCAAAGAAATAGAGGAAAACAATAGAATGGGAAAGACTAGAGATTTCTTCAAGAAAATTAGAGAAAAATTTTAAATTAAAAGTTGGCTTAAAGCTCAACATTCAGAAAACGAAGATCATGGCATCTGGTCCCATCACGTCAAGGCAAATAGATGGGGAAACAGTGGAAACAGTGACAGACTTTATCTTTTTGGGCTCCAAAATCACTGCAGATGGTGACTGCAGCCATGAAATTAAAAGATGCTTGCTCCTTGGAAGAAAAGTTATGACCAGCCTAGACAGCATATTAAAAAGCAGAGGCATTACTTTGCCAACAAAGGTCCATCTAGTCAAAACTATGGTTTTTCCAGTAGTCATGTATGGATGTGAGAGTTGGACCGTGAAGAAAGCTGAGCGCCGAAGAATGGATGCTTTTGACCTGTGTGGGAGAAGACTCTTGAGAGTCCCTTGGACTGCAAGGAGATCCAACCAGTCCATCCTAAAGGAAATCAGTCCTAAATATTCATTGGAAGGACTGATGCTGAAACTCCAGTACTTTGGCCACCTGATGGGAAGAACTGACTCATTTGAAAAGACCCTGACGCTGGGAAAGATTGAGGGCAGGAGGAGAAGGGGACGACAGAGGATGAGATGGTTGGATGGCATCACCAACTCAATGGATATGAATTTGAGTAAACTCTGGGAGTTGGTGATGGACAGGGAAGCCTGACGCGCTACAGTCCATGGGGTCACAAAGAGTCGGACACGACTGAGTGACTGAACTGAACTGAACTGGGGTATGTTTATCTCCAGTCCAAGTAGATAATGCCATACTTTCTTCCAAAGGTAGTTCTACCACCTTTGCATTCCTATGAGCAGTATGAACTTCCCCATTCCCCTACATCTTCACCAACACTGGTGATATCGTTTGTTTTAGTTTCACCACTCTTGTGGATATATACTGGCATCTCAAGGAGATCCAACCAGTCCATCCTAAAGGAGATCAGTTCTGGGTGTTCATTGGAAGGGCTGATGTTGAAGCTGAAACTCCAATACTTTGGCCACCTGATGCTGACTCAATGGAAAAGACCCTGATGCTAGGAAAGACTGAGGGCAGGAGGAGAAGGGGACGACAGAGGATGAGATGGTTGGATGGCATCACTGACTCAATGGACATGGGTTTGGGTAAATTCTGGGAGTTGGTGATAGATAGGGAGGCCTGGCGTGCTGTGGTTCATGGGGTCGCAAAGAGTCGGGCATGACTGAGCAACTGAACTGAACTGAACATTGTGATTTTAATTTACATTTTCCCTGATGACTAATAAGGTCAAGTACTTTTACATATATTCACAGGCCATTTGGATTTCTTTTATAAGGTGCCTGTTTGAGGTACTTGGCCTATTATTCTACTGAAGTGTTTTGACTTTTTCATATTTTTTAGTAGTTGTTCTCCTACTCTGTAGCTTGATTTTTCACTATCTTAATGGTACTTTTTGATGAAGTTCTTTCTTCTGTTTTAGCTTACAGTTTTTATTATAACCAAGTACCTTTACCAAACACAAAATTCAGTAGACTTAAAATTCTCATGCATTATATCATGCAAATTGATTTCTGGCTTGTAATGATTGGTGACTACAGATCCACTTTTCTTATTTTTACTCAATATTATTTCTCATATAGGCTTTCATATATTTACATAGTTTATTTTAACTTTTTCAGCACATATCATCTTAAAAAAAATCTATTTATTCATTTATTTGTGGTTGTGATGGGTCTTCACTATGTGAGGGCTTTCTCTAGTTGTGTCGAGCAGGGGCTCCTCTTCCTTGGGGTGCACGGGCTTCTCATTCAGCACATATCATCTTATTTAATTCTTGCATTGTTGGTTGGTTGGTTGGTTTAGTTGCTAAGTTGTGCCCAACTCTTTTGTGACCCCATGGACTACCCTGCCAGGCTCCTCTGTCCATGGGATTTCCCAGGCAAGAATCCTGGAGTGGGTTGCCATTTCCTCCTCCAGATTGATGAAGTTTGAAGAACTTGTTGTGCCTGCCGTGTCTTTATGGTTAGTGCTTTTTTGTGAATGTGTGTCCAGATGAATATTTTTTCAACTTGAGGTCATACAAGCATTATCCTATACTGCTATCTACTAAAGGCTTTTCTTCTTCTTTTTTTTTTTTTACTAAAGGCTTTTTTAGTTACTTTCATATTTCAGTTTCTATCAGCCTGCAATTGTTTCTGTGATGTGAAATTGGCATCACATTTTTTTTTAATTTTATTATTTATTTTTGGCTGTGTCGCTTTGCATGAGCTTTCCTCTAGCCGCGGTGAGCAGGGGCTACTCTTCGTTGCGGTGCAGATCTCTCAGTGTGGCTCCTCTTGATGCAGAGTGCGGGCTCTAGGTGCGTAGCTCCAGTAGCTGCAGCATGCAGGCTCTAGAGCGCAGGCTCAGTAGTTGTGGCACGTGGGGTTAGTTGCTCCGCGGCATGTGGAGTCTTCCCAGGCCAGGGATCAAACCTGTGTCCCCTGCTTTGGCATGCAGATTCTTACCCACTGCACTACCAGGGAAATCCTGGCATCTCATCTGTTTCCGCTCCCCTGCAGGGACATAGCCCATTGCTGCAGCACTGTCCACTGAAAAGGCCGTCCTTTCCCCTAAACTGCAGTGTCATCTGTGTCACTAATCAAATGTTCATATACATGTGGGTTTCCTTCTGGGCTGTGGATTCTGTTTCACTGTTCTGTACTTCTCTCTCCTGCGCCGGTGCCATACTCAGCTTTTAAATAGATCCTTATAGCTGGAAGAGCAGTTCCCCCACCTTGTTCTTTTTAGTCACGTCTTAGCTTTTCTTGACCTTTTCATTTCTGTACTTGGCGAGGCTTGTGGGATCTTAGTTTCCCAACCAGGGATGGAATCCGTGCCCCCTGTAGCGGAAACACAGAGCCTTAACCACAAAACCGCCAGGGAAGTCCCTGCATTTCCATACAAACTTTAGTCAGCTTACTATTTCCTTACAGAAAAAACTAAGCATAGTACGGATTTTCACTGACATTGCATTGAACTTTTTAGATCAACTTGGGGAGAATTAATAGTTTTATAATATTGAATTTTCTGAACTGCAAGTATTTCATCATTGGTTTGTTTTTTTCAACTCTCTCAGTAGTGTTTTTTTATTTTCTGTATAAACAATCTTGCGTACTTTTTGTTAGATTTAGTCCTAGCTGGTCAATATTTTGAGGCTATGTTAAGTTGTATTTTTATTTCATGTTGTGGATACACAGAAACACAATCACTTTTCTTAGTCAACCTTGTATCCAGCAACCTTGCTAAATTCCCTTTTCAATTTTAATAATTTGTCTAAAGGTCTTTTCATTTATCTGCAGGTTTTCTAACAATCTGGAGACCAGACAACTACTGCTGCTACTGTTAGCGTTTTTGCCTTCAGTACAACTGCCTCACCCAGAAACTGGAGCCCAGTGGAGTGTGGAGTTCTGCCATTAGAGACACTTGCTTTTCAGCAGAAATCATCACCTCCCTTCTCCTTTCCAGGTCCTATGGACATGCGTCTAATTGGTGGAAGATATTCAGTCATACCCTGGCAGCAAGGGAATTGCAATTTTTCAGGTTTCAGACTCCACCAAATAGAAGAAGGGTTATGAGGTGGCTTAAGAGAACCAACCAAAATAACTACCACTTTAGCCAAAATACCAATCAAGACTGAGGGGGAAATAAACACATTTTAAGACAAAGGAGGAGGTTTCTCAATTGCGTTCACACTGAAAGAGATACACAATGTACTAATGAAAAAGGAAACTGAATACAGATTCAGGGAGTATGTGTGTGGGGGTGAGGAATGAGAGAGAGAGGGGTATATAAGGGCTGAAAACATGATAAAATTAGCAGGATTTTAGAGGTGTGTTACGGGTATATGGCTAAAGAAGTAGAAAGTGTAAATGTAACATGAAAGAAAGTCCAGATATAAATCTAAATACGGATGAGAGTTTAGTATGTGAAAAATACGGCATTTTAAATCAGTGGGGAAAAGATGGAACATTCAATACAGTGTAAAAATTGAAAACCACATTTAAAAAGTTAGAACTCCATTTTTTTTTTCTACTTCATTCTTTACAAAAAAATCCATTCAGCTAGCTCAAATATTAAAATACTTAAAAATTAAGCCACAGAAGTGGAGGAATTTTATAATAATCTTTAAGAGGGAAAGGCTTTTGTAGGTATGATTCGTGATCCAGAAGACATAAATGAGTGTTAAATTTAGTTAGATGAAACATTTAAAAATCTTTAACTAAATCAAAAGAATGGGGAGGGCAAATATTTTTAATCCATGTTTCTGATAAAGTATGATGTTCTACAATATTTGATGAGCTCTCAGAAATCATTCAGAAAAAGGCCAGCAACCCAATAGGAGACTGGGAGAAGGTAGCATATGCAAGATGATACCAGGGCAGCAGGAAAACCCTGCTGGGATGAGGAGCTACAAACAGCATCCTTCAAGCATCTGTCCCTTCTACCCCTTCTGGTCCTGGAGCTGGGGGATTTCAACCTAAGGAGACTGCCTTCTCTCAGTGCTGCTTCTCCTAAAGGAGATAAACGGGAGAGCTAACCACAGGAATGATCAGCTGTGAGTGGTTCAGTGATGTCTGAAGATCATGCATTCTTCTTTCTCCTTTATTGCCCTGGAGAGACATGCACCAGTCCTTGCCCTTGACCTTCCCCATTACATGCGATCAGAAACAGTAACTAAGACCTCGGATAGTGCATCAACTCACAGGTTAGGACAATTAGACACCCAAGGATTACAATGATCTCCAAGCACATCTCCTTGGCCCCTCACACATAATGTGGAGGAAGGCACAGCAGAGAAGGGCCAGAGCAGGACCCTCTAAACGACGGGACTAAGGAGGTATTGCTACCTCTTGCCAGGTCTTGCCAGGTCTAAGGAGGGTATTGTTACCTCTCTTGTCCTGGCCACCATCACCTGGGTACTGTCAGAGCTCCTAATAGGTCTCCCCACTGCCCTTTTACTCCTCTAACATTCCACTCTCCACAGTGAGCTTTTCAAAACAACAGAATGTCCCTCTTCTGCTCAAACTGTGTCCCCTCCTGTCGCAATGGCTTCCAGGCTCCTTATGTGAAGTAAGCACCCTGACCACCTCTCTGACCTCACCCTCCGCTCTGCCCTGCTTTATGTTCCTTGCTCATTCCATGCTGCTTCCCTCCTAAGGGCCTTGCCACTTGCTACTCCCTTTTGCTCAACACACTGTCCCAGATCTTCACACAGCTGGCTGCTTCGCATCCTTCAGTTTCAGTTGCAGGTCACGTCCTCAGAAACTTCCCTGATCACCCATGTAAAGCACACCACCCAAGGCATGATCAAACACCATCCTGTCCTATTTTACAACACTATCGCTACCCAGAATTACCTGAAATTGCCATGTACCTACTGGCTTATTGTCTGTCCCCACCTACCCACCCCCAGAAGGGCTTTGTTCGTTTTGCTCACCATTGCATCCCAGCACCTCAAGTTCTTGATACTTGGGTGCTCAAAAAGCTTTTGTGAATAAATAAAATGAACAGATACATGACACATGTAACAGGCCAGTCTTCAGGAAAAGCACAACTATCCCTGGCATTTAAATCTGAAATTTCTCCCATGCTTTCTCACAGGAAGATATGGTGTAACATAGCAACCGTCAAGAACTTATTTATGGTGGCATGAAAAATGAATTTCATAAAGCTCTTTTTTTTTTTTAACCTGTCCCGTGGCATGTGGGGTCTTAGTTCCCCACCCAGGGATCAAACCTATAGTGGAAGCACAGAGTTGTCTGAATCACTGGATCGCCAAGGAAATCCCATAGAGCTGTTTCTAATAACATCTTTTAATATATATTGGTGTGGTATAATACCTAAGAAGGGTATTTGGTAAAAAAAATTTTATTAAATGCAATTGAGTTGGAGGGAAGTTCTGTCAAAACCATACCATCCAGGTATGGAGCTCTCTAATAATTTTTTTAAGATTTTTTTTTTTTTTTAATGTGCACCATTTTTAAAGTCTTTACTGAACTTGTTACAACGTTGTTTCTGTTTTTTGCTTTTTTGTCCATGAGGCATGTGGAATCTTAGCACCTCCTGGATGTGGGCTTCACTATTAAGAGAAATAGAATGTCTGTCTGGGACAGGGCTTGAATATATTTATTTTTAAAAAGTTCCATAGGAGATTCTGATGCATAACCTCAGTTGGACACCTCTGATCTGGATAATCCTCCATAAACATTACTCGCCCCAACTGCTGTTTAGATGTTCCATGTTGCCAGTTAATGCAGTCAGCTGACCCGAGACCAGGAATGCAATCCTCCTGTGAAGCCTGAGGCCCCTAAGAAGACAAAGTACCTAAATAAAGGTACCTGTGGGTTGGACTGAGATTTTCTTTAGAAAAAGAGTTCTTTAAACTTTTTAGATTCTTACAGTTATACTAAAATAAAAAATTGGACCCCAGACTGCAAAAATGAAATTTAACCTTTCAGGTAGACATATGGTGGGAATGTTGGTGTTGCAGTTTCTGAGAGTGCTGTGGTTAAGATAAGGCAGGTGAGCAGTTGTGTGGCATGACATTCTAATTTTCTCTCTCAGTATTCTTGAGAATTGGGGTTCTTGGGGGTGGGGAGATACAGATGTGTGATAGAAGTTCAAGTCAAAACCCTAAAGTCCTAAAGGGGCATGAGGGGACTTTTGGGGGGTAATGGAATGTTCTATATTGTCACATGGTGGTGGTTATTATACACATGTCAGAACTCATAACGTGTACATTTAAAACAAATTTACTGTATGTAAACACACACACTTGCCAGCTCTGAACACTGAAAAGGTCTAGGAAGAAAGACCACCTTCTAATAATGAGCACCCCTGGCACCCAGGATATAATCTCCAATTTTCCAACAAAAGGAACCAGGGCTCCTCGGAGAAACCCTAACTATACGATCTCTATATTAGATACTACGGAAGCTCTCAAGCACTACTACACTTGTATCAAAAGGACTTGAGACAAAAGATAGGACAATTGTGCATGAAAAAGAATTAAAGAGGGCGAACCCAGCATTTCTCCCCTTTCCCATACCCCTAAGCAAACAGTAGATGAGATATTTTCCTTCATACAAGTATTCTAGCTAATAAATAAAGAAGGTGAAGCTACCTCTTAAAAACTGGCTGATCTGGGCATTGGTCAATGATTGCTGGCACTCCCCCAAGAGAGAGAATCAGACATTTACTGCCTATAATCTTGCCCACCCCTCTCCCCACACCAAAGTAATCAAGCCTCTGGATTCAATTTCCAATCTATAGGAGATACAGAGGAATAGGCTAAACTAAACCAAGGTGATACAATTTGCAAAATCCAAACAGTAGGAAACACTAGTAGATAAACGTTTCATAAAAAAGTACAAGTGAGCAGGAGTGCTCAAATCTATAAGGATAACAACCAACTTGAATAAAGTAGACCTTATTTGGATCCTGATCCAATTATGAGACAGTTTTTAATAGAAACTAAGTGGATACATGTTAAGTAGTTCAGTCGTGTCTCTTTGTGATCCCATGGGTGATCCCACCAGGCTCCTATGGTCCATGGGATTCTCCAGGCAAGAATACTGGAGTGGATTGCCATTTCCTTCTCCAGGGGATGCTCCTGACTCAGGGATCAAAGCTCGGTCTCCTGCATTGCAGGCAGATTCTTTACCATTTGAGCCACCAGGGAAGCCCATAACTGGATATCTGATACTACAGATATGATTTTTAAAACTTTTTATTATTATAATCCTCAAACATACACAAAAAGCAGTACAGTGAACCCATGTACCCATAACTCAACAACTCCGGACTATCCTTATTTTTCACCTATATTCTACCACTTTTTTAAAACTAAATTTTAAAACAAGTCTTAGATATCATATATTTTTACTCAAAAATATTTAAGTACATGTCTTTCAGATAAGGATTTTTAAAAAGAAGAATAAAGCCATAATATCATGATCACACTCAAGAAAATTCTCAATAATTCCTTAATATCATCTAGTGTTAATTTTTTCAGGCATGAAAATGGTTAACAAAAGATCCTGAACTAAAATATTTACAAACGAAATGATAGCTGTGACCTGCTTTGTATAATATGGAAGGGTGGGGTTGGGTGGATGAGGCAAGACTGGTCATAGGTTGACGGTTATTGGTACTGGGTGATAGGTACATGGAGTTATTTATACTGTCCTGTAGGTATCTTTGTGTTTGAAATTCTCCCCAAGAGCAAAAAATAAAAACCTACTAGGTAAGGTCAACTCAGACAAGTTAGCCAACCTTTCGAGACACTGTATACAAATCATCAGTTGGGATATTTGCCAAGTTGGCAATGACAACAGAGTCAACACAAACATAATCAACACATAAACGTCAGATACTAATATTAGATTACGCCATTTAACATTTAGTTTAGCTTGCTTTTCAAAAATCAATAAATGTTCTAATTTAGTTTTAGGTTAATCTTTGATATCTGAGAGTGTACATAAAGACCTTTGCTTTCCTGACAACAAAACCCATTTCAGAGACTAAAAGACAGTACTGTAGCACCAAAGGATAAAGTGTCTTTGATCCAAATTAATCATGATATCCTCATGCCCTTGGACAATGATTGGCCTAGTAATGATCGTGTGATTCAGTTCTGATGAATAAAAGTAAACACGTCTTCTGATTAGGATGTTTGGGAAAGCATTTACTTTCCTAATTAAAAAGGGAAAGAGTCATGGTTGGCTAGTTCTTATCTCTTGGACTTTCTTTCTAACTAGAGTGTAGCTGAGAAGGTTAGAAATACAGCAGCCGCCTTGTGACCAAGAAGCAACAAGTAGAAAGATATAAGCAATATACTAAAGATGGTGGAAAGATAGCAAGAGCGTTGGTCCCTAACTACTATAGAGGAAAAAATTACACCAGCTCCGGACAGTCTAAACCCTTGATTGCTTATTATTAGAAAAACAAACCCCAATTTGCTTAATCTAGTAGTCTTTTTCTTATAGTTGAAAATATTCCTGATACGATGAAATACATCAAGAAGTAGTAAAAACAATGAAAAAACAAAGCACCAAAAACATCCACTTCTTAAGTGCAAAAGGGTTAAACAACAAGAAAGTTAAATAAGACAACCAACTCAGGAAAGGTGAATATTTATTATACAAATATTGAAATCTATACATTCTTAGCTGATGATATATATTTAGTTAAAAAGTCTTTTACTTTGGATATATGCATCATCTCCTTCATTGTGGTGTCTCTGCTTCTCAACTGTATTAATCCATTCTCCAAAGTAGCTTCAGTAATCAACACTGTGAAGAGGATACTCATTTCATCATATCTAAGAAAAAAAAGTAGTTAACCAAAACATATGAGCACAAATATAAATTGGAAATTCACTACGTTATCAGCATTAATTACTCTGGAATCAATGTCACTTTCCAGAGCCACAAAACTCAAAGGCAGTGCTTGAGAGCTAAACCCAAAAACAGTTTTCTCAAGTTTCTGAACCATTTTCAAAGTAAAATCTTCAAAAAATTTCTGACTTATTGTAATAGCTTGGAAGCCATAAAAGAATATAAAACATAAGAAATAAATACTGTCAGAAAAAAAAAAGAAGGAAATATTGCTATCTCAACATCTCATTTGGGATGATATTATGTATGAACCTCAGAATAACCTTGGCCTTTTGGTATGTGGATACAATCCAAGAAAATTATTTTAGACCCAATTCTCTTATACAACTACTATAATATTAAGATCTAGTGCACAACTGCTGTTGCTGCTAAGTCGCTTCAGTCGTGTCCAACTCTGTGCGACCCAGAGACGGCAGCCCACCAGGCTCCCCCGTCCCTGGGATTCTCCAGGCAAGAACACTGGAGTGGGTTGCCATTTCCTTCTCCAATGTATGAAAGTGAAAAGTGAAAATGAAGCCGCTCACTCGTGTCCGACCCTCAGCGACCCCATGGACTGCAGCCCACCAGGCTCCTCTGCCCATGGGATTTTCCAGGCAGGAGTACTGGAGTGGGGGCCATTGCCTTCTCCGCCAGTGCACAACAAATGATGCCAAAACCCATGTGTAATACATAACTTACTATGCTAACCTACAGTTTCTAGTTTAGCAATAACTGAATATATTCCACACTGGCCTTCTTTTTGCTTACCCAGTCACACACTAGGTCATTAATATTTCTCTTCTTTGTAGGACTCCACCAGAAATTATCTTATTTATCTACTTACTTGTCTATTGTCTACTCTAGCCACTACAATATAAGCATCACAAGAACAGGAAACTTTGCTCTCTCGTTTGTTGCTGTATCAAAGTACATAAAATATAGTAGGTGCTTAACATATATCTGAATGAACATATTCTGGGACAAAGAAAATAAAGATCCTGAGACATAAAGCCTTTACTATGTAAAGAACAAACTTAACTTGATAGTGTCCTTAAGACTCCAAGGGTAAGACTTTAGAACTGAGAACACTGGAAGGTTCAAGTACTACTACTTCATTTTATATATGATAAAACCATCAGCTGCTCTATCTCTAAAAACCTATTTTTCTTCTGACCTCATCTGAAAGGTCTATTTAATAAGTTACTAGAGAACTGAGGAACAAGATACTGACTGAGCTTCACAACTTATCACCTAAAAGACATGGATTTGATACAAAAAGCTAAAAAAAATAACAAAAAAAACCCCAAAGTAAGGGAAAGGAACTGTTTTATTGAAAAATAGAAGTCATTGGAAATAGCAAGGCTAAGACTAGAGACAGGGAGATCAATTAGGAGATTAGTTCAATGATTCAGCCAAGAGATACTAGTAACCTTAACTTGAGTAGGGACAGTGAAGATGGGGAGAAATGGACGTAAGATACATTTAGGAGGAAGACAAGAGTCAGTGACGGGCCAGGCGCGGACAGTAGGGGAGAGGCAGGAGTGCAGGACAATATCCAGGTTTCAGTCTTAAGTAATCAGGTAAACAGAGGCACCGTCAACTGAGAAAACCTGTTCTCTGTTCTCTGGAATGAAATTACCTTCCACTCAGCCTGAGAATGAACCATAAGAACAAGCAAGAAAAAGGCCCTCCACTCAGGTTCCCACAGTCCTGATTCAACAAATGCTTCTAATAGGAGTAATTCCATTCCTGATAAACTGAAAACCTCAGGGACACATACTTCATGGTAGGAGTCCTGAGGTTTCACACAGCACGTGGGTAAATATACCTGACGAGTACTGCTTCCTGCTGTAGCAATTAACTAAGGGTTTGTGGTTCTGCAAACAGAACAGTTAGGAACAATTTTAAACTACATTATCTATACATATTCAGAAGAGGTTTGTTACCCATAAAGTAAAGAAACATCAGATAATCAAAAACTCTGAATAAATACAATTCTTTTTAGCAACCAAAATGATAATTCTCACTTTGAATAAAGTTGTTCCAGTGAAGACTGTACAGTTTCCAGATAACCAGGCCACACAGAAATTCCATTCTCTAGTAATTCATTAAACAGCCCTTGACAAACCTGGGGAAAAATACAAAAACTCTGAATATCAAAGAAAAGTAGCTAGTATTACCTATTTTTAATGAAACCACCAATCATCTTTTTCAATCTTTAAAATGGGCATAAATCCCTTTAATTACATAATATTGTTGATAATTTTATATATTGTATATTTATAAGCTGTATATTTCTTAAGAACTTAAACACTGCAAAGAGTGTTAGTTGTTTAGTCGTATCCGACTCTTTGAGACTGCATGGACCACAGCAGGCCAGGCTTCTCTGTTCATGGAATTCTCCAGGCAAGAATACTTGAGGGGTAGCCGTTCCCTTCCCCAGGGATCTTCCCAACCCAGGGATCGAACCCAGGTCTCCTGCATTACAGGTAGACTCTTTACAGTCTGAGCCATGAATACTAAATGCAAATCTCTGAGATATTTATACTAAATGTAAGAGTTTTTATTATCATCACTCAAAACACAAAAGCAAAACAGAGTCTATCAGAAAAAAAGCGGTTAAGTCCAAAGGGTTACGTTAACTCATCTGAGACTTGAGGACTGAAGAGAAGAGACATCAAAGAAAAGTAAGAAGAAGCCAGACAAGTATGAAGAAAACTAGGAAAGTGGTATTCCTGAAGCCAACTAAAGAAAATGTTTCAGGAACAGAGAATGATTGATTAGCGTCAGTGGAATGCTGGAGACAAAAACCTGGTGGAAAACACAGAAGTAATAAGGACTAAATGACAGTTTACTGTTTTCTTAAAAATGGTGATGCAAAAAAAAAAAGAAAGAAAGAAAAATTTTAAATGCCCATAACAATCCAAAATGAAAAACTCTAAAGCAAAATTTTTCTCACTGGTGCAGCTGACACAAGATGTTTAGCAGTATCCCCGCCTTCATCAGATGCCTGGAGCACTCTCCCTCACCTTGTGACAACCGAAACTGTCCCCAAACTTTACCAGATGTCCGTGGTGGGGATGGGGAGGGTAGCGGCGAGTGGAAGGGTCACATGAGAGCCTGCGCTTGCGCTAGAGCACTGCGTCTCCAACTTTAGCTTCAGTAACACCTGGAGGGCTTGCAAAACACAGATGGCTCAGCCTCACCCCAGAGTTTCTGATTCAGCAGGTCTGGCAAGAATTTGCATTTCTAGCAAGTTCCCAGGGAAAGACCAGAGCAAAGTAAATGTGTGTTAAGATATATGGTATTTTGGGGACAAATGAGAATAAAGATATTAATAAATCTTAGAATGTAAGAGGAAAAAGACTAATATGAGTTTTAGTAAGTTAGTGGTTGCCAGCAGAAGATGACCTCTTCCTAACAGAAGGTGGAAGAGGAAAGAAAAAGCTCTCAGCATGATTAAGGTGAAGACATGGGGAAACGAGAGCCCTCACGTCACAGACCAGTCCACAAACAGGTGCAGCCAGTTTGGAGAGCAAGCTAACTGATACAGTGAAATTAAGGCTACATGTTCATTTTACCCCAAAATCCGATCCCTGTAAAAACAACCCACAAAACCTCTTCCATGGCCCAGAAAGTTATTCTCTGTCATAAGGATTCTCTCTGTCATAAAGCTGAGGAAAAAAGTTAAAAATAGAACAGGATACTACTCGTTTGGTAAAACACCTGAGGCACAAAGTAGTACTATTCTTGTAAACAAAACAAAACAGAAAAGGGCCTGCAATGGCAACAATGAAAATCTAAGAGGCAGAGCTCTTCTTTGTCCTGCAAGCAAAAAAAAAAAAAAAAAAAACAACTCCCTAGGAACTTGGTACCTCCTGGGGTGTTTGGGAAGTCTTCCTCAATCCTGGGGGCAAATGTGGACATCAAGCCATTCTCTTTCCCTTTCCCTGAGCTCATTATCACCACCTTCCCAGACCCTCCCCAAGAGCTTGAGAAAGCCAGTTAATCTTTCAAGAGTCCTCACTCAGTCCTGGACGGTCTGAGTCACCCAGACAGAAATGACTGCTGAAGAGGCCCTGGCTTTTTTTAAGAGTATTTAATTTGACCAGATACCAGTAAAAAATAAAATAAGATTGCAAATCTAGAGCTTGTGCTGATACCAACAAGTATCAAAATGTTAAGTTGGCCAATAAACACATGAAAAAGATGCTTAACATCGTTCAGAATTAGAGAAATGCAAATCAAAACTACAATGAGATACCACCTCACTCCGGTCAGAATGGCCAACATCAAAAGGATCTACAAACAATAAAGGCTGGAGAGGACAGGGAGAAAAGGGAACCCTCTTGTACTCTTGGTGAGATTGTAAATTGATATTGCCACTATGGAGAACAGCAGTGGAGATTCCTTAAAAAACTAGGAATAAAACCACCACATGATCTAGCAACCCCACTACTGGGCATATACCCTAAGAAAACCATAATTCAAAAACACATGTAACCCAATGTTCATTGCAGCACTATTTACAAAAGCTAGGGCATGGAGGCAACCCAGATATCCACTGACAGATGAATGGATAGAGAAGATGTGGTACAAATACACAGTGGAATATTACTCAGCCATAAAAAGGAATGGATCTGAGTCAGTTCTAGTGAGGTGGATGAACCTAGAGCCTGTTATACAGAGTGAAGTCAGAAAAACAAATATTGTATATTAATGCATATATATGGAAGCTAGAAAAACAGCACTGATGAGCCTGTCTGCAGGGAAGGAACACAGATACAGACACAGAGAACAGACTTGCGGACACAGTGAGGGAAGCAGAGGGTGGGACCCACTGAGAGAGCAGCGCTGACATATACGGCACTGTGCTGTGCTGAGCCGCTCAGTCGTGTCCAACTCTGAGACCCTGTGGACTGTAGCCCGCTAGGCTCCTCTGTCCAAGGGAGTTCTCCAGGCAAGAATACTGGAGTGGGTTGCCAGGCCCTCCTCCAGGGGATCTCCCCAACCCAGGGATCGAACTCAGGTCTCCTGCACTACAGGTAGATTCTTTACCATCTGAGTCACCTGGGAAGCCCAATACTGGAGCGGGTAGCCTATCCCTTCTCCAGGGGATCTCCCCAACCCAGAAATCAAACCAGTGTCTCCTGTATTATAGGTGGAGTCTTTACCAGCTGAGCTACCAGGGAAGCCCATATATAACACTATCCTGTGTAAAGTAGCTAGCTAGCGGGAAGCTGCTATATAACACAAGGAGCCCAACCTGCCACTCTGTGACGGTCTAGAGGGGTGGGTGGGAGAGTGGAGGGAGGTTCAAGAGCTGGGGGATATACATATAATTATGGCTGATTCGAGTTGTATGGCAGAATCCAACACAACACTGTAAAGCAATTATCCTCCAATTTAAAAAAAAGTGTTAAAAAGAGAAAAGGTAAGAAGTTACTCATTAGAC
This sequence comes from Bubalus bubalis, assembly GCF_019923935.1. NCBI lineage: Eukaryota > Metazoa > Chordata > Mammalia > Artiodactyla > Bovidae > Bubalus > Bubalus bubalis. The sequence goes on along the minus strand of NC_059159.1, from coordinate 14,409,468 downwards.
TTCTGTACAAATATTTTGATCACCAAAATTATGTATACTCATTTTAAAAAAGGCAATTATGACTGAGCATGACATTAACAGCAAAATCCACCAAGTGTATTCAGTCTCTTTTGTATGCTATATTTCAAATTGCATTAATTAATCACAGTATTTATCCACAGTTCATTATTCAGTTACAGATTTTTTAATGAATCAAAATAAAACTTAGATGGCAAACTACTCATTTACTTGGAATAATGGTTACAGTTGAAATCAAGACATTAAAGCTTATTTAACCCACCTGTCTTAGTTCCACTGTTGGGCCTCGTCCCACATCCAAAGCAACTTTAATAGGGGCCAAGCAAGGGTGAAGTTTAAGCACCTAAAACAATTTAAAGAGCAGGGGTAAGAAGGACAAGCACCAACAAACATGAAGCTGCTTCAACAGTTAAAATTTTCTGTGTGAAAATGGAAGCTAGCTGAGGTCATAAAAGGTCATGTAAAGATTCAGCTGCCATAGATTTCTCCATTTAGGCATTCTGCAGAAATACATCCATCTGATGCTCTCCTCTCTCCTGACAACTCCATTTTCCCTCAGTTGAAATGCCCTTTCGAAGGAACCGCTGCCTTCACTACCCAGCCTGCACCATGCGCCTTATCACTCGCACCCTCTCTGCCAAAACCCATCACGCTACACATTCATTCAGCCATTTAACACTTGTATGAGAAACAGTTCTAGGCGGTGGGGACAAAAATCCCTGTCCCTCATGATGGGGAGAAGATAACAAAATAAAAAAGTAATATATTTGAAGGTAGGAAAAGAAAAGAAAGTGAAGTCGCTCAGTCGTGTCCGACTCTTTGCGACCCCATGGACTGTAGCCTACCAGGCTCCTCTGTCCATGGGATTTTCCAGGCAAGAGTATAGGAGTGGGTTGCCATTGCCTTCTCCAGGAGATCTTCCCAATCCAGGTATCAAACCCGGGTCTCCCACATGCAGGCAGACGCTTTACTGTCTGAGCCACCAGGGAAGCTCTATATTTGAAGGTAGTAAGTGGTTAAAAAAAAAAGAAAGAAGATATGTGTTGGCAAGGGGTGGGCTAGTGGAGGGCTGTTTGCAATTTTAAATAAGTGATAAGAGAAAGTCTCCTCTCTGAAGTGACATTTGAGCAAAGACTTGAAAGTGGATTGGGGGGCAAGACCTGTGCATTTGGAGGAAGAGCACTCAGACAAAGGGAGAACTACTGATATGGCTCTGGGGGCACACCTGGCATGTTCTAGAAACAACGATGATGTCTGTATTGCTGGAGCAGACTGAGTAACGTGGAGACGAGCTGGAGGTCAAAAAGAAAAAGGTTTGGTAAAACATTTTAAGGGGCTTGAGCTTTTCCCAAGTAAGAAGAGGAGCT